>NC_046158.1:14565724-14865724 GCF_011064425.1 Rattus rattus
GGAAGATCTCGGATCTTAATTCTTAACTCTACATATTCTTATTTTTGTACCTTGACTAACCGTAGGTCTCTTTTCATCACCAACTACTTCAAAAATAAGCTACCCTGACAAGGACTTAAAGGTACATTAGTTTATGGGTATAATAATAACTCGTTAAGTCACTAGGGGTAAGTTTAATACTGTGCCCATTTAGCAGACTAATAATAAATAGGTTATCCCCCTAGAGGCTTGGCTATGATAATAGCATCAGGTATGATGGATTTCAACTTGTGGAACAAACCATGAACCCAGTCTTTAAAAATCATTGGTTATTCCCATGACATTCCTGTCACTGTTTCAGCAGTGGACATGTCTTGCCAGGTCACTAATTATTTTAGCTGACAATGTTCATGGCTATATAATATTAATGATTATTGATTCTGGTAGTATACATAGAACCTCCCAGCACTGTGAAAGTGAGCCAGTAGAAATGAAGCTTCCAAGTGAACACTGTCTTGATTTTTTTCATGACTTCAAATATTTGATATCTTTAGCAATAAGATCCTATTTTGAAGTCTATAGGGCAAACAAGAGCATTGATTACAGCCTTTAATGTCTACAGGTCCATGAAATCTCCTTGAACTACATCAAAAGAGGCCATCTATCCCTGGCACTGGGCTTTTTATCTGTAATACCAAAGCACCTAGGAAGGTATTGTTACCTGGTTACAAGGTAACTACATTTAAATTATTTTTATACATGAATATTCTTGTATTTTGTAAGCTTCCATAATAGTAAGTTTCCATATGATTTTCTGAACCATTTTAATGTAGTTATCCCTCAGTGTATCCTATTCTCTCCCCATGTTCTTATTCCCACCCAATTTAAGACTTCCTCTTCGATTGTTACCCTTTAACTTTTTATAACACTACTTTGGGAAAAAAGTAGATGCTTTGGGTAGAATGGCTCTTTCTACATCATCAAAGGGGAAATTTAAAACTCCAAATGCAGTGATATTTATTTTGACTTGGGTAAATTTAAAGAGTTAGATTAATGAATAATAATAGTCAGCAGCATCCCTTGGTGGTTATCTGTATGCTCTGAACTGCCACAGACCCTTACTGCCATAGTTATATTGGGGATAATGAAATTTAACACACTTTTAGCCCTCTTACTTTTATTGGGGTTTGAGGAAAATAAATTCAATCTCAAATGATTTAAGGCCTATATTGCACTATTGCTGGGCTAGGAGTCAACCTGGAGAAAGACATCACTGTTCTGCAGCATCAGCATTCTTCAGGGTCTTGGGGTACTTTGGGCGATCGAAAAACTTGGAATTCTGTCACAGACTCAGACTCTGTGACTATAAATGGCAGGACTCAGTATAAGGAAAGCTCTATAAAAATTCAAAAGTTTGAGATTTGTTTTCAGTTTTCATTTAGGAAGCCATTTTGAAAATACAATTGTTCTGAGTTGAACAAAGTAATAACACATTCAGAGAATTTTCATCATAATTTTCAAAAAGTGACATCATAATATTGTCTTTTCTTTTGGAATGAACCTAGTTGAAATCAACTGCAGTAGTAGTAAATCCCTGGGTTGCCTTGATCTCCCAAAGGACACCTAAATCTTCAGAGTAGCAGTAACATTTTACTTCCTAGCCAAAGAGTAAGCCTGTAAATAAATAAAGCCCCTAATTTAAGTGCAATTCTTTCATTTTTGTTTTATAAGCTCCTAAATATGAAAATAAAATCGACCCAAGTGTTTATAGAGGAAGGATTGCTAAATAATGCAGCTAGTTCTTTATCTTCTGAGTAGTAAAGTCCAGGAGAATGCCTTGAAAGGTGATAACCAAGTTGTATATAACTGTGTGGTTATTACATTTCCCCTGAAAAATACACAAGTAACTAAACCAATTTAGCATCTGCTGATCCAAATCTCTTCAATTAAAGACACGGATTTGAACTTAAGAAACTGCAATAAGAAGAGATGCATTGATATGCAGTGAAGAGTGACCACAGCAAATGTAACAATGGAAATTATACGATCTCTATTTTTAAAAATTAGTATTTCTGAGATCCTCAGGGACAGAAATGCCAGCTTCATGCATCTTTAAATATCATATATCTTTCTACTAGTAAATTATGTCAAATTACTAACATACATTCTACACATAGAGAAAAATCTGTTAAAGAAACACACAAAGGTCAATTTAGTATTTTCACCCAGTGGTCTGAGGAAGCTGTAGCACTGAACCATTTTGTTTTTCAGTGGAAAAATTTCAACATCATCCTTGCTGAATCCTTGGCAGATCATAGGAAGCTGGACAACCAGCATAGAAACATAAATATTGAACTTCTTGGGCAATCCTTCATCAGTTCTGCATTTCCTGGAATGTAACTAATATCTGTTACTTCTCTTATAACCTACACTTAATCCTATGGACATGATGGATACTTCTTAATTTTGATTGATCTATAGACTAATAACCTAAAATATAATGTCAAGAAAGCACAGATTTTGTCTATTCATTGCTATCTGAGAGCCAGAACTTAGCTCTAAGCACATAGTAACTACTCTGTGAACACTTTCTGAGTAAATGAATTTGAGAAAAATTACTTTCGAGTTGAGGGAAAAATTAAAAGTGCAACAGCAAAAACACTGTTTTGAACACCCACTATTTCCTCTTTACAACTCTATTACTAATACCTTTCAAGGTGTGCTTTACTTAATTCCACAACACATTAAATAGAAAATATTCAGTTAGTTAGAATACTACATGTCTGTAACTTTCAAACTTAGAAAGCCAGAAAATTATGAGTTTCAGACTATTGTAACCTATGTAGTATACAAAAACAAAATGCAACAAGAAATACAACTTATAGAAAAACTCTATATTTTTCTAGTCTTAACTTTATGTATGAAATGATTGAAGTTAAAGTAAAGATTAGTGGGGCAATAATCTCTTGGCTATCAAGTAACCATTTCCAAACTGAAAACTACTTATCTGACTCAACTCCTGTCTTTTTATTAAACATTGTCTTGTTATATCTAAGAAGATAAAATTCTCCTATGAGAAAGAAGCCTCTTTAGGGCTCCTTTTATGTCCTTGTTCCTTAGACTATAGATGAAGGGGTTCAACATAGGAGTCACAACTGTATACATTGCAGCAGCTGCAACATCCTTCTCTGTGGTCTCTACAGAGGAAGGGAACAGATAGACACTGAAGAGTGTTCCATAGAAAACACAGACCACACAAAGGTGGGAACTACAAGTAGAAAAGGCCTTTGAACTCCCACCAGAAGACTGGACCCTAAGAACGGCAAATACAATGTGGACATAGGAGATGACAATGCTTACAAAGGGGACCATGAGTACTGTACCTCCAAAGCCAGAAAGCACTAACTCATTGACATGAGTGTCTGAGCATGAAAGCTTCATGACAGAAGTAACATCACAGAAAAAATGAGCTATTTCCCCAACAACACAGAAGGACAGTCGAGCCATGAGAAGAGTGTGAGTCAGAGCAACTATGTTGGTGAGAACCCAGCATAGGATAAGCATCAGGACACAGATTCGGGCATTCATAATTGTGGAATAGTGGAGAGGGTGACAGATGGCCACATAGCGGTCATAGGCCATCACAGCCAGGAAGAAGCTGTCTAAATCACCAAACATCATGAATAAGTACATTTGGGTGAGGCATCCAGTATAGGAGATGGTATGGCGCTGAGTCTGAACATTAAACAACATCTTGGTCACTGTAGATGATATTAAACCCATGTCAGCAAAGGACAGGTTGGCCAAAAAGAAGTACATAGGAGTGTGAAGGTGTGGGTCAGAGCCAATGGCCATGATAATGAGTACATTCCCAGTCAAGGTGACAAGATACATACATAGAAAAAGTCCATAGAGTAGCTGCTGTTGCTCTGGAAATCCTGATATTCCTCGTAGGAAAAATTCAGAAACACTGGACTGGTTTTCCATGCGTATAGAGCATCTGTAGTTCAGAAAAGATAGTCAGAATGTGAAGTTGGTTCTCGAGATGCAGGCATTGGCTTCTTCTGATCCATCAACCCCTTCATATGTATTTAAACTTATTGTCTTTATTTCCAAGATGACATCATGTTTTCATATTGGTATCCTTCTGAGGACTCTCATAAACCCTCTTCTCTAAATTAGATGCTATATGCTCTACATGTTTTTCACGACATCCTGTCTCTGGTATTAACACACTTAGGTTTACAGCTCCTGTCAATTTTATTAGTAAAGTGTGGTATATTCATGAATATGCTGAGGTAGGATAATTATAATGTCTTTGAAGAAATAATCCAACACACACACACACACACACACACACACACACACACACACACACACAGAGAGAGAGAGAGAGAGAGAGAGAGAGAGAGACTCAAGCATTTGCATACATAGTGCATCATTTTATATTGAAGGGTATCTATTGGAATAACCCTTGTCCACTTGTATTTTATCCCTTGTCCTGATATAAAATATCAAATCCAGTGTTGCTATATCAATCAGTTTTGCCATAGTCATCACCATCTTCTTTAGGTATCATTTACTAGCCACTTGTTAAGTGTTGGATACTGTTAAGCACTTATGTAGACTATCTTCATCCTTAAATAACACTAAGACACAGAGATTAGCATTCTTATATATGATACTGCAAAGGGTAGGGATATGGGATATTCTATAAGTATTACCACTCATAAATACAAATAACACTGGATGCCAACCATTAACCTATACAAAAATGTGATTCTTTTTTATTCCATTTATATTTAATCTACTATGATTTGTACCTTAACAACTTTTGTGTTACCGGTTCTTCCTATTTTGTTGTCTTGATTGGCAGAATAAAGATGAAATTCAAGAACTGAATAAAACCTAAAAGAGCAGCTGGCACAGAGATTTGCAGTCTTTGGCAGTAGACTACATTTCAACTTGTTGAAATATAAAATTTTATCCTCCTATGAGAACTGTTAATTTATACTCTTTAAGGTACAGTTTGCAAAACTGTACTGTCCTTGAGAGCTAAATCTTCGAGTATTCTGATGCTCAACTGTATTTATTTATTTTTATTTAGTTCAATAAGTGTCTGAGTCATGAATAAATAAGTTTGGGCTAAATGTAAGATGATTGATTGAAAATTTTTAATTATGAATTAGAAGACTATATGGAATAAGTACATATGGTATGGTATTGTATGGTATGGTATGGTACAGTGTGGTAAGCTACTGGACTCTCAGATTAGTTTTCTATTAAGTCACAATTGCTTCCACATTTGCTTAGTAAGACTGCAGACCTAAAAAGAAAACTTACATACAAATCAATATATTTATTTTTGAACCCAATATTTCCTGTGTTAGCAAGAGGGAGAGCTGAAAACACAATTTCTCTTCTGTATTCTGTAATAACTGAATCTGATGACATTTCAGAACTATACAACATTCCTGAGAGATCAGAAAGAGTTAAAAGCTGTTTCCTTCTCTACAAGATCTCATGATGAATAATATCATGCCACATAAAGGCTAAAATCTTATATTTAACACATAATCATGCATCAAAATGAGAAAGACTCTCTTAAGACCCAATGGATTGTAACCTCATTAAGATGATGGAATGTAAGCTAATAAATACGTTTTGTTCAGTTGGAAAGTCCACTAACTTCCATTGAGTGTTTTAAAATAAATATTGTCATTTTAGAAATGAACAATTAGTCTTATATTAGCTGTGTCAGTATGCAATGCATTTATGAGCCTATTGATATACAGAAGTGCTTTAGTCATTGGTATGAAATAGTGTACAAAGCACTCACCCCTCAAATTCTCCAGGAACACATAAATCCCAACTTTTACTTTCTCTTTTTGTTATTCTATTCAAGCACTTGGTACTAGCATCCTTTGCTTCATCCTTTCTCTGGAAATGTTTATTGTCATTTTACTATTTGTGACTTGAGAAAACTGTACAGATTTTTGAAACACCAATGAGATGCTTCCAGAGACTTGGGGAAGACTCTCTCTGATATCCACGGTTAAGTAATTTTACTTACCACCAAAGTTTCTTCTTTTACTGTGTTAATCAAAATAGATAAGAGTTGGCTCAAGGATGATAGACAAGAGTAGCACTAATGTGAGCTATTTAATTCCAGTTCCTTTGCTTACTTCTACACCAGTCAAAGAAAAGAAAGAAATGCAAATGCTCCCTTATCCCCAAGGAGAAATCTCAGATTCTTCCTGAGAAACTTTTTGAGATATTAATTGGAATTAGGGGTCAGAATCATGATTAATTAAAAACAAATAGCAAGCGACCAGAAATTGCATAGCTAAACTTAGATTAAAATATAATTTAATTCTGCTTTTAAATTATATGACAGGGGCAAGGTATATTAAGTTTCCAGATAAGTAGTTAAGGGGATAGTAAAGGAGTGCAAAGACAAGTAAAGGTCACATCTGAATGGAAGTCTTAAGCAGTCACAGCTACATTCACTGGCTGGAAGTGAGAGAAAAAGAAGTGAGGGTATAAGCTGAGCTCTGGAGATGACTGTGGACACACGGTTCTCAGATCACATCTGAACCAGATATTAAGGAATATTAAAGAAATGTACATTTGTAGCTTCAAACCTAAACATATAGAGAAAGAGGGATGTTAGTTCATCAGAAAGATTCCTGGAAAGGACTGAGCAGACTCAACATTGGACATCTACATGTACAAGGAAGGAGTCAAGGGACAGATTTCCCATGAGCTTTGTTCATATAAGCACTCATAATTATCTTATGTCTCTGTTCTGTAACTAACCAAGTTAGAATAGCACTGGTGTCACTAAACGTGGTGATCTATTTCTTCTTTAAAGAAACTTTATTTGCATTGAATTATAAAGTCAGCTACTGTAAAAATATGCTTTATAGGAAAGTAAATCTATCTGTACAACAAGGTCCCTCTTCCTAAACTCTTCCTAAAACAATTCCAAATCTACCAGTGTCCACTTCTGGACACAGTTTAATAGGGCATGCATTTCTTGACGAATTTTCATGCTTATCATTAAAGATTCTGTATTAAGCTCATGCATCTGACTCCAATCATAATTACTTAAAAGTAGCTCTTTTCAAAGGCACAAGGGCCATGAAATCAAGAGAAAAACATGATAGTAAATAATAATAACAAAAACTTGGAATTTGGAATCCAGATAAAAGAGTGAGTCTGAATGTAGCTCTCAATTTGATTGACTTTTGGAGAGTTCTCCAAATTTAGGATCCTGAACTCCTTTCTGTTTATATTTACTTTACAAATATCATAACTGTAAATTATGTCCCCACTCCACCAAAAAAAGCAGTGAAAGCATGGTTGTTAAATTTACATTTTATGATTTGAGGCTTAAAAATCATCAAACCTCCACCATGCCTTTTAGAATACTTTCTCCCAAGTTATTTGCTTTCAGAGCTCTGACGTCCAACTCTTAACTGCTTTAGGGTTTCAGTAACACCAACAACTGATGTTCAGATGTAACAGATATGGAATGCATAGATTAGTGAAAATATCGATGCAAATAGCTATTTGTATAGATAGATTTTTTTCTCCCACTCTCTCACAACTGAGTTTCAGTTTTAACACTTAAACCTAAATATTTAAATGTAGTCCTTAAAAGTTTAAGGACATTTTGCCACACCTGCAAGAATAAGATGTAGGCCAGAAACCTGCAGAACTTTCCCTTTCTTTTTGTTCTTTCATAAAGACACCCTTTGTTCAAACAGAAGCCATACCTGACAAAAGACCAGGTATTCTGCCTGGTCAAATACTTCCTTCTCTCTTTAAGTGCCCACTCTCCTTGATGCTATCCACAAATATATCTCCCTTCCTCCTACTTGATCCTAGCCCACAATGTGGGTGGAGACCTCCTGCTCAACAAGAGACCATGTTTGCCACCAGAGGTCTAGCCCCCATGTCTGGTGCAGATTTCCTACTCAACCACAGACCTCTTAGATTAGAAGACCAGCAAGAAAAAGAAGCCAAAAAAGCAAAACAACCATCCGACAGGGACAAACATAGAAATTAGCACCTAGACCTTTAATCATCCTAAACCCAGATGCTGAAATGCCAGTATAAGAAAAAAATCAACCACATCCAGGGAAATATGTCCCCACCAGAGTACATTTATTCTACTACGGCAAGACCAGAATATTTTACCAGAGCTAAGGCACAATAAAAAGACATTAAAACCCAATTTATAAAGATAATATAGGTGCTTGAGGAAGCAAATAAATCACTTAAAGAAATTGAGAAAAAGATAGACAGAAAAAAATTGAGGATATCAATAAATCCTCTAAAGAATGTCCAGATAAAAACCAATCAGTTGAAAGAAATGAATAAAATTGACCAAAACCTAAAAATAAAAATAAAAACAATAAAGAAAACACAAAATGAGGGAATTCTTGAAATGAAAAAAATCTATGTAATCAAAGCGCAACTACAGCTGCAAACATCACCAACAGAATACAAGAGATGACAGAGACAATCTTGGCTGAAGATATGATAAAATAAATAGATACATCAGTAGAAGTCACTGTTAAATTTTAAAAGTTCCTGCTCAAAATATCCAGAAAATCTCGAACACTATGAAAACACCAAACCTAAGAATAATGGGAATAGAAGAAGGAGAAGATTTCCAGCTCAAAGGCATAGAAAAGACTTTCATCACAATCATAGAAAATTTTTCCAACCTAAAGAAAGAGATGCCTATAAAGGTATACGAACATGTCCCCACCAGCGCACATGCAGAACACCAGAAAATAAAGTTGCTAATTACATACAGTGCTAAACATACAGAACAACAACAACAACAACAAAAAGAATATTAAAAACTTCACTGGCAAAAGGTCAAGTAGCATATAAAGGGAGACCGATTAGAATTGCACCTGACTGCTCAACAGAAGCACTTAAAACCAGAACGAACTGGCCACCTTGTCCTGCAGACTTTAAGAGACCACATAAACCATCCCACATTACTATACCCATAAAACTTTTAATCATCATAGATGGAGAAAACAAGATATGCCATGATAAAGTCAAATTTAAACAATATTTATCTATAAGTACAGCCCTACAGAATATGCAATAAGAAAACTCCCACACAAGCAGGTTAATTATACCCAAGAAAACACAGGATATAATCTCACATGAGCAAAACCAATAAAAGTGAACACACACACACACACACACACACACACACACACACAAACACAAAACCACCACACACCAACAACAACAAAATAACAGGAATTAACAATCAGTAGGTATTGATATCCCTCAAAGCCAATGGACTCTACTTCTCTAATAAATATACAGGATAACAGAATGGATGCAAAAAGAAGATTTATCCTTCTGCTGCATGCCAGAAACACACCTTAGCATCAAAGGTAGACATTACCTCAGAGTAAAGGGTTGGAATAGATTTGTCAGCAAATGAACCTAAGAAGCAAGCTGGTATAGCCATTTTAATATATAAGAAAATAGACTTCAAACTAAAATTAATGAAAGGAGATGGGGAAATCCCCTTGGCATTGTACAAAGAGACACCATGTTGGTGATGGTGCTCTCATAATAGTCAGATGCAGAGCAAATGACAGTCCTTTGTTCATCCTATTCCTGGCTTTTTTACCAAAGATGTTTTATGCTTGGAATACACAAAAGTCAAATCAAGGAAACTGAAGTAGAGGGCAACCCTGTAGGAGGAACAACAGTCTCAATTAACCTGGATCCTGAAATCTCTCAGACACTGGATCACCAACCAGGCAGCAAACACCAGCTGAGATGAGGCCTCCAACACATATACCACAGAGGACTCTTGGTCTGGGTTCAGTCAGAGAAGATGGACTCAAGAGCCTGGAGGCCCCAGGAAGCTTAGAGATCTGGTGGGGTGGGTGGGGTGGGGACACCATTATGAAGACTGACAGGGAAGGAGGTATGGGATGTGGAACAGTCAGGCAGTGAACTGGGAGAGTAATAAAATATGGAGTGTAAAACTAAACAAATTTCAAAATGTTTTTAAAAAGAAAAGGTCTCCCATAATCACAGATCAATAGGGTTAACATAGCAAAAATGTCCATCTTATCAAAAGCAATTACAGATTCAATGCAATTCCCAGAAAAATTGCAACATCATTAT
Source organism: Rattus rattus (assembly GCF_011064425.1). Lineage (NCBI taxonomy): Eukaryota > Metazoa > Chordata > Mammalia > Rodentia > Muridae > Rattus > Rattus rattus. The sequence goes on from NC_046158.1 coordinate 14,575,886, forward strand.
TTTATAGACCTTTAAAAAATGATTCTCATATGGAAAAACAAAAGTCCCAGGATAGCTAAAATAACCCTGTGCAATAAAAGAAGTTCTGAAGGTATCACCACCCTTGATTTCAAGCTGTATTATAAAACAATGCAAATAAAAAAACTGCATTATATTTTTACAAAAACAGACAAGTTGATCAATGGACTCAAACTGAAGACCCAGAAGTAAATACAGGCACCTATGGACACTTGATTTTTTCTACAAAGAAACAGAAGTTATGCAATGGGAAAAATGAAAGCATCTTGAACAAATGGTACTAGTCTAACTGGATGTCAGCATGTAGAAGAATGAAAATAGGTCCTAATCTATCACCCTACACAAAACTCAAGTCCAAGGGATCAAACATCTCAGCATAAAATCAGATGATAGAAGAGAAAGAGAAAGTAGGGGAAAGACTTGAATGCATTTTCTGGTACAGGAGACAACTTCTTGAACAGAATATCAATTTAGAGTAGTAAAATCAACTATTAAAAAGGCTACTCTAAGGCAAAGGACACCATCAATAGGACAAAGGGGCAGCATACAAGATGGGGAAATATATTTACCATCCCCAAATCTGACAAAAGGTTGATCTTCAACATATATAAACAATTCAAGAAATTAGACATCAATAAACTATATAATACAATTAAAAATGAGTAGAAATCTAAACATAATTCTCAAATGAGGAATCCTGAATTCCTGGGAAGCACTTAAAGGATGTTCAACATCCTTAGCCGTCAGGGAAATGTAGATCAAACTATTCTGAAATGCCATCTTACACACATCAGAATGGCTAAGATCAATACACAGTGACAACTCATGCTGATGAGGATGTAGAGCAAGGGAAATACTCCTTCATCACTGTTGGGAGTGAAAACTTGTCCAGCCACTATGGAAATCAATATCCCAGTCTGTTAGAAAATTGAGAATCAGTCTAGCTCAATACCCAGCTACAGCAGTCTTGAACATATAACCAAAAGACATGTCATCATACCACAAGGACATTTGCTCAATTATGTTCACAGTGGCTTATTTATAATATCTAGAAACTGGAAACAATCTATATGTCTCCCAACCTAAGAATGAATAAGTATTACTCAGTTGTTATAAAAATATGGCATTGTGATATTTTGCAGACAAATACATGCAACTTGAAAAAAATCATCCTGAGCAAGGTAATTCAGATCCTGAAAGAGAAATGATATTTACCTAACTGTTAAGTAAAGGATAATCATGATACAGAGAAGCTAAGTAACAAGGAGGGCTCAAGATTTGATACATGGATCTCCCTGTGAAGAGAAAATAGAATGAATTTTGCAGGTAGACTTTGGTAGTTAGAAATGAGAACAGGAGGGATTATGTGGGTTAGGGAGGGATGTAGGGAGAGAGTATGGAGGGAGATAGCTGGAATTAATGGGTTTTATGGGGCAGTTTGGAAAACTAGTATAGTGGAAACTTCCTGCAACCTATAAGGGTTACCCTTGAGAGGACTCCAAGTAATCGTGGAAACAGAGCCTAAACCAGTCATCTTCTGTAATGAGTCAAGGCTTCTAATGGAGAGACTAGGGCACCAACTCAGCCATAAAACTTTTTACCTTTTGTCTGTTCTGCCTCCAAGATGTTCTGGGGCAGTGGTAGCTCAGAGCTTCTGGAAATAGCCAGCTAATGACTGGCCTAACTTAAGGAGGCCCTCAATAGAAAGAGTGAACCCATGCCTGACACTGCCTTAATGCCCAGGAACTGGAAGCTGGATAGCCCAGGGACCTAGGGCAGAATGAAATATGACTGACCAAAGGGGGAAAAAATGAATGGAACGATTTCTAATGAAATTCTGCTATACTCACAGACTGGTGCCTACCCCGATTGCCATCAGAGAGACTTCCTCCAGCAGCTGAAAAAAATGCAGATACCAACAGCAAAACACTAGTTAGTGCCTAAGGATCTTCAGAGAAAAGTGGGAGAAAGGATTGTAGGAGGCAGAGGAGTTGAGGAAACCAAGAGAACACACTCACAGAATAAACTAAGCAGGGCCCATATGTGCTCACAGAAACTGATTATTAGGTCTTCTGCATATACACTGTGGTTGTTTTGGTTTCTGTGGGACTCCTAACAGTGGGAGTGGTAGTGACCCTGATTCATTTGCCTGCAATTTCCTCCTACAGGGTTGCCTTGTCCAGCCTCAATATAAGTTTGGATCTAATCTTCTTTGCATCTTGTTATGCTGGGTTTGTTTGATATCCCTGGGAGGCCTGATCTTTTTCCGAATGGAGGTGGAGGAGCAGTGGATCAAGAAGAGGCAGGAGGTGGCAGAGACTATGAGTGGAGGGAAGAGAGGCTGTGGTTAGGAAGTGTTGTGTGAAAAAAATAAAAATGAGAGGTGGAAAGATGGATTAGTAGTTAAGAGCATTGGATGCTGTTTCAGAGGACCTGGGTTCAGTTTTCAATACCCACAACAGCCACATGGCAGCTTAGAGCCATCTGCAAATCCAGTTACAGGGCATATGGTGGCTTCATCCGTACTTTGCAGCTACCAGGCATGCATGTTGATACAGACCTACATAGAAGCAAAACACCAATATATATGTACAATAATAATCAAAAATAAAATAATAAAATTTAGAGAAATAGCTAAGTAGAATTATACCATCCAGTGAATGGGACAGAATTTTTTACCATAAAGATAATTGAGGAGAAAATACTTTTTAAAGAAGTCTATATGTAAAATGAGGATTATTAGTACTAATTTCCAATCTTAAAGATACATATATTTCATGTCAAAAAAGGACAAATAGTAACATGAGAACTAAGAGAAATAATTATATATCTAAAAGTCAAGAGACACAAGCCATGGGTATATCTCAAGGACAGAGTACTTGCCTAGTACATACAAAATCCTAGGTTTATTTTCTAGCATTGCAAAAGAAATTGATGTGAAATGTGTATTGTTACTAGTAAGAGGATATACATACAAATTTATATATATTGATTCTTTTGCACTTATGAAGTTGTTAATGATTCCAATATCATCCTAGTTGCCTAGTGTTATGATGTACAGTGGTTAAGAGGATTGTCTCTTGACATGAACAGACACTAGGAAGAATTCTCCTCAGACTGTTACCCTCATTGGACACTTATTTTCCCACCTGCAATTGTAATACTATAGCTTATTTTCTTACTGGTGATCATATACTGAACTGTTCAGAAAGAGTTGACTTTTTAACAGAAATATGGAAGACAGGTTCAGATTTTCTAGCAGTTGCTGTGTATAAATTGATATGGCTAATATGCATTATGTAGGCTACCTCATCTAAAACTTTTAGATGTCTTGAAGGAATGTCTCATTTTCAAATATTTCTGTTTAGGAAAATCAAAGATGGTCATGATATCACTTAGACTCTGAATTTCTTTTTCCATCTCATTTTAGAGAGAGCAAAAGAAAGTGTGTTGTCCAACACATAGAGAAGAGTCCCAGAAGGCTAGCTTGTCACGCTAAAGAACATTCTAGCAAGTGATTCACAATAGCACCTTTGAGACCTGCACCTGGTAGCTTAGCCCTTGAGGAAAGGAATGTCTTCAGGTCCCCTAGGACCCAGACTGAGCTGGCTGAAGAACAAGGTCTACAGTGACACTGGGGTTGGCTTTAACAAGTGATTTGGGAGATGATCTGATAGGAGGCTTTATAGTTCTAAGAAACCCTTGTCCTTTTTTGATCCAAGGAAGCAGTAATTGAGTCTTGTGCCCTAAGTGTTCTCAAAGAGCAATAGACTTAATGAACATCAGCTTTACTGACCAAGACAGAAAAGATCTCTATCAGGTCTTCACTGATATTTTTCTAGATAGAGGAGAAAACTTGCAAATTTGAAGATGCTTAAGTTTTTTGCACACTGTGATAGGTGAGTACCTGGATAGGATAATATTTAACTTCATTCATGCTTAACTGCACAAACACAACACACACACACACACACACACACACACACACACACACACACACACACGATGAGAGGGGGAGGGAGGGAGGAAGGGAGGGAGGGAGAGAGAGAGAGAGAGAGAGATATCTATCTGTTTTGAGAACACCTTAACAGTGGCTGCAATGGTGGTATATAACTGCCCTTAGTCCACAGGTCTAATGTTCCCAGTTATGGAAAATTTCAGGACTGCTTTGAATGGATGAGGCTAGGTCCTAGGATTAGGAAGCAGTTCATTTTTTTTCACCAAAGTCATTTGCAGTGTCCATACAGAAAGCTTAACATACACAGATGTATATGCATATATTTAGGTATGTGAGCATGCATTGGGGAAAAAAAGAGATGATGATGATGATGATGATGATGATGATGAAGATTTACATTTCCTGTTGAAAGCGCCAACCTAAAATATTTTTCAAATATTCCCAACAAGGTCATACTGAATTCCCACCTCCTTCAAGTAACCTGTGCTAAATTATCTAATCAAATTAATCTCTTTGGTGTAGGCCCTGTTACAGCACAGAAAGGAACATTTGCATTTGCTTATTATTTTAACTCTTCTATGAAAAATTTTCATGAGTGTTCTATTCCCAGTGATACTCAGACATGTTCATGGGCAAGGGTCACATATTTTTCCCTTTGCATACTATGTAGGTCTGACAATATAAATTCATATATGTGAGCTGATCTAATGATTAAGTCACATAGAGAATTTTACAACAAGAGCTACACAGCATGGGAAAACCAAGTAGACTGAACCAATCTGTTGCTTCAGACTTCCTTCTTCTGGGACTCTCTGAGCAGTCAGGGGAGCAGTCTCTTCTATTTGGCATCTTCCTGGGCATGTACCTGGTCACTATGGTGGGGAACCTGCTCATCATCCTTGTCATCAGCTCTGATGCACACCTACACACTCCTATGTACTTCTTCTTGGCGAATCTCTCCTTAACTGATGCCTGCTTCACTTCTGCTTCAGTCCCCAAAATGCTTGCCAACATCTATACCCAGAGACAGACCATCTCCTATTCTGGTTGCCTTACCCAGCTCTATTTCCTCCTGATGTTTGGCGGCCTCGACAATTGCCTTCTGGCTGTGATGGCATATGACCGATACGTAGCCATCTGCCAGCCACTCCATTACAGCACAGCTATGAGTCCCCAATTCTGTGCATTGATGCTGTGTATGTGCTGGGTGCTGACCAACTGCCCTGCCCTCATGCACACGCTGCTGCTGACCCATGTGGCTTTCTGTGCCCACACAGCCATCCCCCATTCTACTGTGATCCCAGTGCTCTGCTGAAACTTGCCTGTTCTGACACCCACATTAATGAGCTGATGATAATTTCCATGGGCTTGGTGTTTCTCGCTGTTCCTCTTATGTTGATTGTCATCTCCTATGTCTGCATTTCCTGGGCTGTGCTGGACATCCCTTCTCCTGGAGGGCGATGGAAAGCCTTTTCTACCTGTGGCTCCCACCTTACAATTGTTCTGCTCTTCTACGGATCTCTGATGGGTGTGTATTTACTTCCCCCATCCACTCACTCTACCGAGAGGGAAAGCAGGGCTGCCGTTCTCTACATGATTGTGATTCCCATGCTGAACCCATTCATCTACAGCTTGAGGAACAGAGACAAGAAAGAAGCTTTGGGCAAACTCTTTGGTGCTAGAAAAGCAGTTTTCTTACTATAAATCTTATGCTTAGGCCTAATTCTCTGATCAAAACTTGCCTTCTATCACTTCAGTGAATCTGTGTTAAAACAGAACAAAATGGGCATTTACGTCCTCCAGGCTGTGATGTAAAATGAATTTTTTTCTTTTTCATTGGATATTTTATGTATTTACATTCTCCATTTTTCCCCTCTCCCACACCCCCTCCCCCTCTTCCTATGAGGATGCTCCCCCTCCCACACACTCACTCCCAACTCACTGCCCTGACATTTCCTTACACTGAGGAATTGAGCCTTCACAGGGCCAAGGACTTCTCCTACTGATGCCAGACAATGCCATCCTCTGCTACATATACGGTTGGAGCCATGGGTCCTACATGTGAACTCTTTGGTCGGTGGTTTACTCCCTGGGAGCTCTGGGGAGTCTCGCTGCTTGATATTGTTGTTCTTCCATATGAGGTTGCAAAGCCCTTCAGCCCCTTCAGTCCTTTCTCTAACTCCTCCATTGTTGTCCCTGTGTTCAGTCTGATAGTTAGCTACAAGCATCTGCATCTGTATCAGTAAGGCTCTGGCAGAGCCTCTCAGAAGACATCCATATCAGGCTCCTGTCAACAAGCACTTATTGACATCAGCAATAGTGACTGGGCTTGGTGGCTGCATATAGGATGGATCTCTAAGTAGGGCAGTCTATGGATGGCCTTTCCTTCAGTCTCTGCTCTAAACTTTGTCCGTGCATTTCCTTTAGACAGGAGCAATTCTGGGTTAAAATTTTGAGAAGTATGGATGACTCCATCCACCAACCAGGGGCCTTGCCTAACTTCTGGATAAGGACTCTACAGGTTCTCCCCCTTTGTTGGACATTTCAGCTAATCTCATCCCTGCTGGGTCCTGAGTGCCTCTTGCTTTCTTGGCATCTGGGACTTGCTGATGTCTACATCCAGTTCCCCATCACACGTTACTACATGTCTCTGTTCAAATTCCTGACCCTCTGAATATCATCTCCATCTCATCTAATACCTGATTCTGTCTATTTTCCCCTCCCCCTCCTCGCTTCCTCCCAAGTCCCTCCTACCCTTTACCTCCAATTTGTAGATAGTCCTTCTAAGAAGGACTGAAACATCCACATTTTGGTCTTCCTTCTTCTTGAACTCTATATGATCTGCGAATTGTATCTTGGGTATTTCAAGCTTTGGGGCTAATATACAGTTATCAGTGAGTTTATACCATGTATGTTCTTTTGTGACTGGGTTACTTCATTCAGGATGATATTTTCTAGTTCCATCTATTTGCCTAAGAATTTCATAAAGTCATTGCTTTTAATAGCTGAGTAATACTCCATTGTGTAAATGTATCACATTTTCTGTATCCATTCCTCTGTTGAAGGGCATCTGGGTTTTTTCCAACTTCTGGCTGTTATTAATAAGGCTGCTATAAACATAGTGGAGCATGTGTTCTTGTTATATGTTGGAGCATCATTTGGTATAGCTGGGTCTTCAGGTAGTACTATTTCCAGTTTTCTGAGGAACCTCCAGACTGATTTCCAGAGTGGATGTACCAGCTTACAATACCACCAACCATGGAGGAGTGTTCCTCTTTCTCCACATCCTTGCTAGCATCTGCCGTCACTGTGGTTTTGATCTTAGTCATTCCGACTGGTGTGAGATGGAATTTCAGGGTTGTTTTGATTTGCATTTCCCTGATGACTAAGAATGTTGAACATTTTTTTAGGTGTTTCTAGGTCATTTGATATTCCTCAGTTGATAATTCTTTGTTTAGCTCTGTACCCCACTTTATAGGGTTATTTGGTTATCCAGAGTCTAAGTTCTTGAGCTCTTCGTATATTTTGGATATTAGTCCTCTATTGAATATAGGATTGGTAAAGATCTTTTCTCAATCTGTTGGGTACCATTTTGTCCTATTGACAGTGTCCTTTGCCTTACAGAAAGATGAGATCTTTTACCTCCATTCTTCTTCACCTCAGTCTGACTACCATTGCTGGCAATAGGATATCATCCCTGGTCCTCAGCATATCAACCAGGATTAACTGAATTGCATGTTGTCAATCTTGGAGCCATTGAGGCAACCATGCAATGAGAAAAAGGGGCAAGAATATCAACATTTGCTGGCCATCTACACTGTCACTCATTCTTCAAAACATTAGATCTTTTGTGAAAGAGGTGTGAAAGTATATCCTTGAATATAATATGTTTATCAAAATGTAAGTAGATTTGAGTCCAACGCTTGTGACTTCTATTTTGTTACATTGTGCTGACAATAACAAGAGACATTTCAAAAAATCACACATACTATCCTGCTAAGATTTAAGAGAAAAATTTCAAAGTAATACATATGTTATGTATGTCCTTTCTGTACAATTATTAATCTTTCATAATTGTAATGGATGTTCTCAAACAAAATAACATTTCTTAAGTGCCTACAATGTGCAAATTTTGTATTTAGAAATACATGATTCATATATGGGGTTTTATATTAAACATTTATTAATATGAGAAGAAAATCAAGTGTGTTCGAAGTTTTGAGAACTATAATGATACCAAAATCAGTCTGCTGGAAATTAAGATCATAAAAGTCATAAAAGCCTAACCACACCTCTCTTTTATTTATCAGTTGTGAAACTTTCATAAAGAGCTCTTGTATATTTTGTTACATGTGCACATGTATCATTTTGGGTTGATATAAATTCAAATGTGTTTTTAATTTTGAAGAACATTTGTTCACTCCTGGTATATAAGAAAGAATAATGAACTGGGAAGGGTAGTACCTACTTGTAATCCTAGCACTCAGGAATCTGAGGAAGGAGAATTAGCATGAGCTACATTGTGAGTCCAAAGCTAGCCTGAGATACACAACAAGACAATCTTAAAAAATAGTAAAAAGGGCTTCTAGCTGCCATCTTGTGTCCCTACATGTGTGTGCCTTATCTCAGCTAGTCTGCCCAAGACCCTATGAGCTTGAACCCTACTCCCATGCACAGCCATACTTCTGCTCTGAAAAGATGTAAGAAACAATCATGAGCCAGGAAAAACTACAGGCACAAGTGTGAATTGTTGGGAAAGGAACCTCTCATAGAAAGATGAATGTACTTCATGGAACAGCTACAGCAGAGGATAAAAACTGCAGTTCTCCTTATAGAGGTTAGGGGTAAACAACTTGAAGAGGTTAAGATGTTTGCAAACCAATGAAAAGTGAACCATTTTAATAACCCTCAAGTACAGGAGTTTCTGGCAACAAACACCTTCACCATTACAAGCCATGCTAAGACAAAGTAGCTGACTGAAATGCTTTCCAGTATCCTAAGCCAGCTTGGTACAGTCTGTCTAGTTTAAGGAGATTAGATGATGCTCTGCCCAAACAATCTGTAGATGGGAAAGCACCACTTGCTCCTGAAGGTGAGGATGATGAAGTTCTAGATCTGGTGGAGAATTTTGATGAAGCTTCTAAGAATGAGGCAGACTTCATGGAGGTAACTTCTGAAAAAGGTGACACTTGCAGAAGTTACAGGATCTGCTGCTTTACATCATGACTGCTTTTTAAATATCTTTTGCTTATGGATCTGATAAAATCTAGATCTCTGATATTTTCAGTTCCCCTGGATACTATAGCTCTTACCTAATTCATTCTTTGCAACAAATTAAGCTGATGACACCTGGGAATAAAGTTTGGAAAAGGTTAATAAAATTATTTGCCTAGTTAAAAAAATTAGTAAAAGGAAAACTGAACTTCTGTGTATTGCCTTTTATATATCGTGGTGTAATTTCTTACTAGTTCTATGAGGGTTTCTTTAGCAGTTTCTTAAGTTTTCTGCACTATTACATTACCTGCACTATTACATTTGTGTTTTTCTTCCCAATCTGTACATGTTTTATTTCTTTCTCTTATCATATTCCATTAGCTAAAAATTCCCAAATGGCATTGAATAATAGTGTTTAAAAACCCTTTATGCCTGTTTCTAGTATTAATGGTATTGCAGTTAGTCTCTGGACACTAAATATAACACTTTTTTAAGTTTGTCAGAACAATTGTTTATCCAATGAAGACATTTACTCTGTTCCCAGTTTGTTGAGTTTTTATTGATAACATATGAATAAGAGTTGAATTTTACCTAATGCTTTTATTAATGCTAACACCGTGTGACTTTTTCTTCTTTCCCTTGTTGATGTGATAGTTTACAATCATTGTTCTTCTAATTGAAAGTACCTTTACATTGCTGAAATTAAATACTACTTTGTCATGATGCATCAATCTGCTTCACTCTTGTACTTAAATTTTTCATTATTTTATGGAAGATTTTGCACAAAATTTAATGAGAGATATTCGTTTGGAGTTTTCCTTTCTTATACCATCTTTTTCAAGTAATTTGTATTGTGGTGATGGTAACTATATACTCCCTCAGCTCCTGTATATTAGAAGAGATTATAAGCAACTGGTATGTATCAGTAAAATTGTTGAGGCCTGGTGCATTCTGTCTCAGAAAGTCATTAATTGTTTATTTAATTAAAAGATATATATTGAATGATATTTTTAGTTTCTTCTTGTGTGGGTTTAAGCAGACAGTAATGCAGCTTTTATAATGTTCCTTTCTTATATGTTTCATTATTCATGGTTCTGTACTGAATTACCCTTAACCACTTCTAATTTCAGTTTTTCTCTCCCCTTCCTTTAGGACCTCTCCATCTTGCTCTTCTTCTTCATCTGTCTTCTCTATGTTTATCTCTCCTACTAAAGACATTGTTTTATTGATTTTTTTGCATTGAGTTGTGGAGGTTCATGCTTTAAATCCCAGCCTGTGGAAGCTACAGAATCCTGAAATTAAAGGCAGTCTCTCTTGCATAACAAAATATTGCCTCCAAAAAAAAATGTGGATTTTGCTGAACTTTGCAGTGCACCAGCTCTTGCTGTAATTGACCCTCTTGTGATGGCTTGTTCCAGTTTATTGCTACTTCTTTTCCACTAGATTTGGTTTTCTATTCTCTCCAGTCTTCTTAGGTTTGATTACTGTATTTACATTTTTCAATGTATGCTTAAAATCAAAAGGTGCTTCTTGCTAACTCATCTGGATGGATTAGAGGTTTTTACTTAATTAAACAAAGTCTCATTTTTAAAAAATTATTTTATTTTTACTTTTTGGTATTTTATTTATTTACATTTCAAATGATATCCCCTTTCCTGTTTTCCACTCCATAACCCCATATCCCATCCCCTTCTTCTATGAGGGTGCTCCCCCACCCACCTACCCACTGCCACCTCCTGAGCCTGGCATCCACCACACTGGGGCATTGAGCTTTACAGGCTCAAAGGCCTCTCCTCCCATCAATGCCAGACAAGGCCATCCTCTGCTACATATGCATGAGTCCCTCCATATGTAGTCCTTAGTGGGTGATCTAGTTCCTGGGAGTTCTGGAGGTTCTGGTTGATTGGTATTATTGTTCTTCTTATGGGGTTGCAAACCCCTTTATATCTTTCAGACCTTTCCCTAACTTCTCCATTATGATCCCCATGCTCAGTTCAATGGTTGATTGCAAGAATCTGTATCTGTATTTGTCAGACTCTGGCAAAGCCTCTCAGGAGACAGCTATATCAGGCTCCTGTCAGCAAGCAATTCTTGGCATCAGCAATAGTGTCTGGGTTTGGTGTCTGTATATGGGATAAGTCTCCCCATGGGGCAGTCTCTGGATGACTTTTCTTCAGTTTCTGCTCCATACTTTTCCCTGTATTTACTTTAGACAGGAACAATTCTGGGTTTAAAATTTGAAGATGAGTGGGTGGCCATATCCCTCAACTGGGAGCCTTGCCTAATCTCTGGGTGTGGTCTCTACAGGTTCTTCCTCCTCATGGTTGGGTATTTCACCCACTGTGTCCTAGGAGCCTCTTGCTTTCCTGGTATCTGGAATTTTCTGGTGACTATCTCCATTCCCCACCACTCATTGCTACATACTTCCTAACCCTCTGTCTATCATCCCATCTCCTCCCATACCTGATCCTTCCCCTTTTTCTGTCCCCCTCCTCTCAAGTCCCTCCTACCTTCTACTTAATTTGAGTACTTTGTTCAGCCATCTAAGCATGGAACATCAGGTACAGGATCCTTCTAGTTTCTGTCTGAACCAAGGAGATAACCCTGTACCTGCCACGTTTTCCTATGCTCTTTTTGACATGGACATGTGCAGACATGTTAGATAAAAGACCCAGATAGGACTACTGCAATAGTCACTATTACTGGCTAATGTATGCTTTCAATGAGACTCATGGTCTTATCGGGTATCTTTATATTTCCCTTTGGTGATACTGGCTTTTCCCTACTGGCTGAATGGATGACAAATGATATCTGGAATCACCTTTAGAAAGGTCATGTTTTTAAAATAAGCTCACTCAGGCTCACACAGGGAATAAGGTACTGGCATATGAGATTATTAAAAAGACCAATGTCCTTTGAAATTAAGGTCTTTCTCTAGATATTCTATTCTAGATTAATGAATGTACCTGCTATAAGAATAATTTTTCATTTCTTTCCTTATTGGATATTTTCATTTACATTTCAAATGCTATCCCCTTTTCCAATTTCCTATCCATAAACCCCTTATCCTATCCCTCCCTTCTATGAGGTTGTTCCCCCATCCAACCACTCAACATTTCCTACCTCCCTGCCCTGGCATTCCCCTAACACTGGGAGAGGGTACAGCCTTGGCAGGACCAAAGGCTTCTCTACCCATGGGTGCCCAACAAAAACATCCTCTGCTACATATACAGCTGGTGACATGGGTTGGTCCATGTGTACTCTTTGGGTGGTGGACTAGTCCCTGGGAGTTCTAGTTAGTTGGTATTGTTCTTATGGGGTTGCAAACCCTTTCAGCTCCTTCAATCCTTTCTCTAACTCCTCCAATAGGAACTACATTCTTAGTTCAATGGTTTGCCACTAGCATTTGCCTCTGTATTTGTCATGATCTGACAGAACCTCTAAGAAGACAGCTATATCAGGATCCTATCAGCATGCACTTCTTGGCATCAGCAATATTGTCAGGGTTTTGTGGATATATGTATATGGGCTGGAACCCTGGGGCAGGGAGTACAGAGTGGTAATCTTTTAATGGCAATTCTTTCAGTTTCTGCTCCAAACTTTGTCTCTATAACTCTTCCTAGGAATATTTTTGTTCCCTCTTTTAAGAAGGACTAAAGCATCCACACTTTGGTCATCCTTCTTCTTGAGCTTCATGTGGTCTGTGAATTGTACCTTGGGGAATTTGAGCTTCTGGGCTAATATCCAATTACCAGTAAGTATATACCATGTGTTTTTGAGGTTTTTTTTGTGATTGGGTTATCTCACTCAGGATGATATTTTATACTTAATTCTGTTTGCCTATGAATTACATGAAGTCATCGTTTTTATAAGCTGAGTAGTACACCATTATGTAGATGTACCACATTTTATGTATCACTCCTCTGTTGAAGGACATTTGGGTTCTTTCCAAATACTGACTATTATTTTTTTTAAAAAGGCTGTTATGAACATAATCAAGTATATGTCCTTGCTTTATGTTGGAGCATCTTTTGGGTATATGCCCAGAAGAGGTACAGTTAGGTCCTCAGGTAGTGCAATGTCCAATTTTCTGAGGAACCTCCAGACTGATTTCCAGAGTTGTTGTACCATTTTGCAATCCCACCAACAATGGAGGAGTGTTCCTCTTTCTCCACACCCTCACCAGCATCTTCTGTCACCTGAATTTTTGATCTTAGCTATTTTGATTGCTTGTTTTGATTTGCATTTCTCTAATAACAAAATATGTTGAGCATTTCTTTAGGTATTTCTAAGCCATTTGATATTCCTCAGCTGAGAATTCTTTGTTTGGCTCTGACCCCATTTTTAATAGTTATTGAACTCTCTGAAGTCTAATTTCTTGAGTTCTTTGTATATTTTGGATGTTAGCCCTCTATTGGATGGAGGATTGGTAAAGATCTTTTCCTAATCTGCTAGTTGCTGTTTTGTCCTAATGACAGTGTCCTTTGCCTTATAAAAGCTTTGCAATTTTATGAAGTGCCATTTGTCACTTCTTGATTTTAGAGCATAAGCCATTGGTGTTCTGTTCAGGAAAATTTCCACAGTGCCCAAGTATTCGAGACTCTTCCCCATTTTTTATTCTACTAGTTCGAGTATATCTGGTTTTATGTGGAGGTCCTTGATCCACATGAACTTGAGCTTTATACAGGGTGATAAGAGTGGATTGATTTGCATTCTTCTACATGCTGACCTCCAGTTGAACCAGCACCATTTGTTGAAAATGCTATGGGAATTGGATGGTTTTAGCTCCTTTGTCAAAGATCAAGTGGCCATAGGTATGTGGGTTCATTTCTGTGTCTTCAATTCTATTCCATTGATCTACCTGCCTGTTTCTGTACTGATACCATGCAGTTATTATCATGATTGTTCTGCAATACAGCTTGAAGTCAGGGATGATGATTCCTCCAGAAGTTCTTTCACTGTTGAGGTTAGTTTTTGCTATCCTGGAGTTTTTGTTATTCCAGATGAATTTGCAAATTGCTCTTTCTAACTCAATGAAGAATTGAGTTGAAATTTTGAAGGGGTTTGCATTAAACCTGTAGATTGCTTTTGGTAAGATCCCATTTTTACTATATTAATCCTGCCAGTCCATGAGCATGAGAAAACTCTCCATCTTCTGAGATCTTCAATTTCTTTCTTCATAGACTTGAAGTTCTTATCATACAAATCTTTTTCTTGCTTGGTTAGAGTTGCCCTGAGATATTTTATATTTGTAACTATTGTGATGGGTGTTGTTTCCCTAATTTCTTTCTCTGCACATTTATCTCTGAATAGAGGAAGGTTATTTATTTTTTTGAGTTAATTTATATCCAGCCACTTTGCTGAAGTTGTTTATCAGCTGTGGGAGGTCTCTGGTAGAATTTTTCAGGTTGCTTAAGTATACTATTATATCATCTGCAAATAGTGATATCTTGAATTCCTTCTTCCCAATTTGTGTCCCTTCAATTTCCTGCGTTGTCTAATTGCTCTTGCTAGAACTTCAAGTACTATATTGAATAGGTAAGGAAGGAGTAGGTAACCTTGTCTGGTCCCTGATTTTCATGGGATTGCTTTGAGTTTCTAGCAAATAGTTTGATTTTGGCTATTGATTTGCTGTATTTTGCTTTTATTATATTGACGTATGAACCTTGAATTCCTGATTTCCCCAAAACTTTTAACATGAATGGATGTTGTATTTTGTCAAGGGATTTCTTTCAGCTTCTAATGAGAGATGATCATGTGGTTTCTTTAAGTTTGTTTATATAGTAGATAACATTAATGGATTTTCATTTAATGAACCAACCTTGCATCCCTGGGATGAAGCCTTCTTGATCATGGTGAATTATCATTTTGATGAGTTCTTGAATATAGATTACAAGAATTTTATTGAGTATTTTTGCATCAATATTCATAAGGGAAATTGGTCTGAAGTTCTCTTTCTTTGTTGGTTCTCTGTGTGGTTTACGTGTCAGTGTGACTGGCTTCATAGAAAGAATTGAGTAGTGTTCCTTCTGTTTCTATTTTATGAAATAGTTGAGAAGTATTGGCATTAGGTCTTCTTTGCAGGTCTGATAGAATTCTGTACTATAACAATCTGGCCATGGGCTTTTTTTGGTTTGGAAACTTCTAATGACTGCTTCTTTTTCCTTGGCTGTTATGGGACTGTTTAGATGTTTGTGATCCTGATTTAAATCATATAGTGTGTACACTTTAGAGGGTTGACTTTTTCCACTTACTGTCATTCTCTAAAGATTTGGCTAGGTTATTTACATTAATACCTCACCCTGTCTTAAACCACTTTTTTATAATTGAATATTTTGTTAGTTTGCAAACATTCATTTGTCAGAGAATGTACACACACACACAAACACAAACACATAAACACACACACACACACACACACACACACACACACACATATATATATATATAATTAAAGCTTTAAAAATACTAAGGGCTTGGTAGTTAAGAGTAATTTCTGTTCTTCCAAAAGACCCAGATTCAATTCTCAGCCCCTACTAGGTACTTACAAACCTCTGTATCCCCAGTTCCATGATATTCAATGTTTTCTCCTGGCCTGTTTGTGACCAGGCATGCTTGTGGGACACAATCATATATGCAGGGAAAATATTTACATACATAAAATTTTAAACTTTAGAAGGGGAATATGATGAGATCTGGAATGGAAAATTGGGAAGTGTGTATTATCATATTTCACTGTATACATGTGTGAAATTATTAAAGAAGAAACTGGGAATATCTGAGCATGTCCTCTAGTAAACTCTAAAAGGTGATCTGCCAGGATGCATGTCTGCCTCAATGATGGGGGTGTCAGGACTGCCCAAATGTTGCTCAGGGCAACCAGAACACAATCCATAATGGGAGGGGGTCCTCAGTCTGTGTTTCTCCAGGTGGAAAATAGCAAAGTCTGTGATGATGTGGTTCCCTGTCTCCTGTTACTTAGGTCCTGTTGAGAGTCAGGAACTAGGGTCCTCATTCTGTCAAGGTGCCCACACACTAGACAGGAAGCCGAAGGCAGAGTCAGAAGAGATGGAATCTGTTTTGGTTCCAAGCGAGTGCTGAGAGCATGAAGGGCTTGAAGAGAGCAGGCGTTCTCCTGGTCTTTAGGTTACTGAACACTCGGGGCCTATTTACATACCTCATTAGTATGGAGAACTCCATGTTTTTATGCTATGCGACTGGTTGCTATGGTCCTCTCAGTGGGGTGTCATGGTTACAGGTTCCTGGACATGTAGTTTGGCAGGGAACTGCCCCCATGCCTACATTACTAAATTTTGAGTTTCCCAGGGTTTGGGCTCAACCTTATCAGGTCTTCTTACTGGTGGCACAGTTCACTTCTGCCACAGTGGTCTTTCTAGATGTTTACTTGTTCATTCATTTCAAAGACCCCTTTTTGATAAAAATACACTAGACACATTTGTTATGAATTAAATTCTGTATTTTTTCATTTATTTTGCCTTTCATGTATGTGTAGGTGGTATCTTAATTTCTTACCAAACAAATTGATGTTTCTGAAAATTCTTTCTTTGGAGGAAACTGTTTAGAGAATGATGTTTTCAAATATTTGAGGACACACTTTTATTAAAACACTACTCAAACATCCAACTAATACTATCAGCAAAAGAAGAAACTAATATATTTTTCCTGGACATTTAAATGTAAATATACTGGACTGTTGGATTCTCAAACTTCTTTTTAAGCTGTCAGAGAGTATCTATGAATCCTATTCATATATATATATATAAATATAATATGAATGAAAATTTGTGTATTTTGAGTTAAGAACTTAACTCAGTGGTAGAACACTTGTTTAACAGACAGAAGGCCCTAGGCTTGGTCCAAGCATACATGCAGAAAAAGTGCATATTTTTAAAAAATGTATAATTTAAATTATTCTGTGATAAATGCAATTTGGCTTTTGTGATTTTCAGGGTGGCATCTTACTTTGTCATTCCTCCAGACAAAAGAGAAATAGCCTGGGTCTCTAAATACTAATTAGCATTTGGTATTGTCACCTTTTTTAATTGTGGTTATTCTTATGGGTATGCAGTCAAATTCATTGTTTTAATTTGTACTCCCCATATGGCTAATAATGCTTATCTTCTGGGGGTCTCATCTGCATCCACATACCTTTGGTGAAATGTCTTCTTCTGCCTTTTGCTTATGTTCTCACTGAATCAGTTCAATGTTCATTGCTAAGGAGTCTGTGTGACCTTTACAAGCAAACCCTTTGTCAAACGTGATCTGGAAATACTTTCTCCCACTATATAGTTTCTTTTTTTCTCTCCTTTTAGCAGGATCTTCCACAGAAAACACTTAAAACCTTTTTGAAGAAGTTCAATTTATCTGGGTTTCATTTTCTAGGTCATACAGTTTGCTTTTGCAGTCAATTCTAAGAATTCTTTGCCTGGTATATTAATGACCCTTGATTAAATGTTGACACTTATGGAAAAGAGCACAGTCAAGAACAGCAACTAGGCTTTCAACTCAGGTGTAGAGTAAAACAGAGTCAGGACCTGCCTTCCAAGGACTATGCAATGTAAACATATCTATGTTTGGGACAGAGAGAATGGACCATTACAAATGGACATGTAGTAGTATGATTCATCCTTCTTGTTTTATGTAGTGGGATAATACAGGTATATTTTAAATACCCAAAAGTTAATTACTGAGGTGACTTACCAGAAAACTCTTGCCACGTAGCTTAACACTTGAGTTGAATATCTGCAATCTACATCATGATGGGAGGAAGGAACTGACATTTTCCACCAAGGTCAAAATATTTCTGACCACATATTTGAAAAAGGACTTGTATCTAGGGTATATGCCAAACTGTAAAGCCTTAAGTCATCCTCTGATCTCCACACATGGACTGTGTTACACACACACACACACACACACACACACACACACACACACACGATAATGATTTAACAACAACAAAAAACCCTTACCTCCTAAATACTTATCTTTATAAATGAGATTGATGAAGCTCTCAGCCCTCATCAGAGAAGATTTATCTTACAGTGTACAGAAATTAATTCATACAGAGGCTCTCAACTGGTCAGAGAGCAAAGCCTGTGGTTGCTCAGCCCTAAATAAGAGATTTGTGTTACACTCCTTCTCCACAAGGCTAAAGAATCATCAGAGAAGATGATGGAAATATTATAAGAGAGGACTCATATAAAACAGTGTCTTCCAGGCATGAAATGCCACTGAACTCATGAACCTACAGGAACTATTGTCTGTAAGATCAAACCAGTCCAAATTGCAGGAGAGGGGTTCACAAAGTCCCATCTCTAGTTATGAAGCTTTTAGTACTTGAGGGCTGCAGTATAGAGAATCTCATTTCTTTAGGGATGTGGTTTCTGATAGGTTGTTCATGCTTCAGAGAACGACTCTACACATTTATAGGCATCACTGATTGGACTCAGGAGTATAAAACAGGAAATGAAGTTGGGAATTGGTGGTGTCTGGGAAGATTTGGACTGGGGCTGTGGGAATGGATTTGACTTAAACACATTGCATATGTATATGAACTTCTGAAGGAATGGACTAAATTATTTAATAAAAAATAAAAGAAAAAGAAATACTCCAAAGACAAGTTTTGACACTTATAATTCTATCTTGTTGAGTTATCAAGTTATCCGCCTAAAGCTAGTGTTTTCCAATACACAAGCACTTGGAATGCTTATTTCCAACTGTTAATTATTAGTTGCTCACCATTGCATTGACCATCTTATGTATTGATAATTTCAAATTCCATGAACAACAGATTTATTTGAACACATTTAAACATTATGAATGGCTACAGAAAAGCATAAGTGCCCTATTTTGTGGCTCACATGCTTATACAAGCACTACTCACATGCATATTTATTTTGTTTCACATCTTTTTTTTTCTTTCTTGAGGCAGAATCTCACTAAATAGCTTTGGCTGGCTTTCAACTTACTGTGTACCCTAGGCTGGCCTCAAACTCACAAAGGTCCACTTCTCTCTGTCTTCTGGGTGCCAGTATTAAAGGTGTACACCACCATATCCTGTTTTTCTCCACATCTTGATGTTCTTCAATAGTTTTTCAAGGCAGCAATAAAAATACATTCAATTCTTTGAATTTGCTGTATAAGATAGCATTCTATGGAATTAACCTCATCTTTATTTCTTGATTGATAAAATTTTAAATTGCTGCTAATTTTCCTGTTGAAACTGAGGTTCACAGAATGTAGGCAAACATCCTAGTATTCAGTACATAGTTATGGAAGTATTTTTCAGTATTCTTTTCTGAGGATAATGATACATTTTAATCATATGAGTAGAAATTTCAAAAATAAAATATTTCACATATTTTCCCCTATATCCTCCAAGTGGAATGGATCATTTCCAAGATACTAGCCCCGCTTCTTGTTCTTCTAACATTTTAATTAAATGGTAAAGTATAAGAAAAATAATTAAAAGGAACCAAAATTAATAATATAACTTAGAGAAGATTAAAAAAAAGGAGATTATAGACAAAAATCAAATTTAGGCAAGAAATATTTTAGTGAGAAAAAAACATGGAAAATTTCCAATACAAAAAATAATAATTAAAATATAATCATCATTTTCTTCATCCTAACCCATTCTATCCTTGTCCTTATGCTCAGTTTTCAAAGGCATTCAACTGCTACAAATTTTGCAATTTAAGTGATACTTTCAATTGTGTGAAATTTTGGAGGATCAGTTTAATAAACACTGAGAAATTGACTCAAAATATTTGAGAGTAAAAGGACTAAATTAAAACAATTTTTTGAAATATGAGAATACAGATAATGAGAAGGGAGAGAAATAGAGAGTAAGAACATCTTACTTACATAGGTGCAGGAATAGCTGATAGCCATCACAGATTACCTCATTGGTTATAAATGTCCCCCATAGCCTTGTCATACATACATTAAAAATGCTAAACTCTGACTTTGTTTACCGAGAACAGCAGAAACAAGACAGGCATAAGTAAGGCACACTTTTGAGTTTGTCAAGAGATGCTACTTAGATTCTCCTTCTGCTTATGAGCTTCCTCAGACCCTGCTTCAGGTCTTTGTTTCTCAAGCTGTAGATGAAAGGGTTTAGCATAGATGACAAAACTGTGTAGATAATTGTTGCTATATGGTCCTTGACAGTGTAAGTTGACACAGGCTGTAAATACACATAGAAGATACTTCCATAAAAGAGAATTACCACAGTGAGGTGAGAACCGCAAGTGGAAAAGGCTTTGCATTTCCCAGCAGCAGAAGGTATCTTGAGAACTGTGATGAGGATTCTGATGTAGGAAAAGGCAATGCATAGGAAGGGGGTGACCAAAACAAGAGCTCCTTCTGTCACTATCACAATCTCATTGACAAATGTAGAAGAGCAAGATAATTTTATCAGAGGACTGAGGTCACAGAGAAAGTGGTGAATAACATTGGAGTCACAAAAGGTCAGAAGATTAAGTAAAAGTGTG
Organism: Rattus rattus; assembly: GCF_011064425.1. Taxonomy (NCBI): domain Eukaryota; kingdom Metazoa; phylum Chordata; class Mammalia; order Rodentia; family Muridae; genus Rattus; species Rattus rattus. The sequence continues at coordinate 14,596,595 of NC_046158.1, forward strand.
TGCAGAAGTGAATGGAGGTGAGGAAAGGAGCAAGAGAAGGTCACTAGTAGGGCACATCGATGATGGTTCATGATGGTGACATAGTGGAAGGGGTTGCAGATGGCCACATACCGGTCAAAGGCCATTACTGCCAGAAGACAGCTATCACTGTTGCCCAAGGCATAGAGAAAATACATTTGTGTCAGACACCCTGCATAGGAGATGGTCTTTTTTTCTGACAGAAAATTCACTAGCATCTTGGGGACAATAGTTGTAGTGAAGCAAACGTCAGTTAATGACAGAAAACTCAAGAAAAAATACATTGGAGTCTGGAGATGAGGGTCAGAGTGGATGACCAGAATGATGAGCAGGTTCCCTGCTAGAGTAATCAGGTAAATGGTGAGGAAGAGGATGAAGAGTGGTTTTTGGTCCTCAGGCCTAGTGGAGAGTCCCAGAAGGATGAACTCAGAGACAATATTGGTTTTGTTATCTCTTTCCATTGATTTAGATACAGTTATATAAAAGAAGCTTTGTTACTTAACACATTCTAGTTCAGTGGTTCAAATCATGAGAACCCAACGAAAATTTAATCTATATTTCTTGGGTATGATGATGAAAATACAATCGTTCTTTTTGTAATGCTGAGGATTTGGCTCTCTCCCAAACCTGTGTTGTCGATGACTGGAAGGTCAAAGTAGATAGTCCTAAAACCAAAAGTCAGATTCAGGTTCCAGTTGGATCTGGGGGGTTTCTAATTCAAGAAATGCTAGAAATTATAAGAGAAAAGAAAGAAGTGCCAGTCTCTGTGAAGTGGTCAGGCATGTAGGCAACTTCTTCCAGCTCACCTCCATATAGAAAATCTTTGCTTCTAGTCACTGGAAGATTCTTCTAGCTCACCTCCATGGCAAAAGTCTTTTCTTCTAACTTTCTCCAGAAGTTGACATTCTCCACTGCTGCAAACTATCACCAAGCCAGTGTCTCCACCAGCATTCAGCTTCACCCTCTTCCCCTGACTGAGGCTGGTTAACTAGAAGAGGAACAGGGAATGAAGGCAGGACTAGCAAGCTGCTCAAAGGGGTAATGTATCTCCCTTCTCTTGCCTCAAAACCCTGCTTTTCCACTAACCTCTGGGTCCCAGTGTGATCCTACTTTTTCAGCTCTCATCTCAAAAGACAGAGATGCCCTGACTCCAGAAGCAAGGGCTCTTGATTGTAGAAGTCCTTTTCATGTCTCGTGGCTTCAGCTTTGCTAAATCTAGTTCTGGGATACTTCTTAGGCTAACTTCTGTGGTGTGATTACCTCTCAGGGATATTTGTTCTGTGATTTCTCTGGCATAAAAAGAATTTGAATCATAATTACCAAATCTGACTCCAAGGGGACAGGGAACCCCTGAGGCTTCTTTTAGATGTTAAGGTTAATCTCAGAATGTTTCAATTTGATTTCAGTATTCCAAGGGTACACATCCGAACAATGATTATTAAGGCTGTAAATGTATTTGAGTAAAATTGTATGTTTAGGGATTTAATTATTTTTTATTAATCCTTTGAGAGTATCCTACAATGTATTTTGATTACCACACCCCGCTTCTCTGGGATCACATTTCTTTTTAGTTGTTTTAATAGTTGTGTGATTTATTTCTCTAATTTGCATCTCTCTGGTGATACTTGAACTAGACCATCTTTTCATATTTTTACTAACCATATATCTTCTTTGGTGAAATGCCTGACCAGGTGTTTGTCTAAGTTTTCATTTGGGTTTATTTTCCTATTGTTGAGTTTTAAGAATTCTTTATATATTTTAGATAATAGCCCTATATAATATTTTATATAAATATTCCCTCAGTCTTTTTCCTTATGTTTTTATTCTCTTGATAGCATTTACAAATTAGATAATATCTTAATTAGTTCACAGAATATTATGTTTCATCATGCTAGTCTACAAACAAAATTTGTTGATTCTCCAGTCCCTGCTTCCCCTCATATTCTACCAGCACTCAGAATCTCCCTTCCACATTCATGCCACATTGTCCTATTGATCCTCTCCTCTGCCATGTCCCCAGCACTGCTTTAATCTTCTAGGTGTTCAATAATTATGTATCTTACCCTTGGCCTTCTGATCCACTTAACAGAGAAGTAATGATTAAAGGTGTGTACTTATAGTGAAGAGGTTTCGCTATTTCACAATGAGCCAGGCATGATAACACACATCTCAAGGCCCTGGAGACTGACACAGGAGGATTGTGAGTCCCAGAACAGTCTAGAATACAGAATGATAATCCATCTCAACAAACAGAAAAGAAGCATATATTAAGGAGAGGTGACATCTATTAGGTAAAAGGTTGGATATCCGTAAGCAGAGGGGAAAAACTAGATCCTTATCTCTCATTTACAAAAACTCAAAATGGATCAAAAACTCAAATGGAAGATATGAAAATTCTAGAAAAAAATGCAGTCCATATTTGCCTGGGCAGGCCTTTCCTTTACTTTCTCTTCTCTTGCATATGACATACTTATAATATAGTCTTACCCCTCCCCTGACTCCTTCCAGATGCTTCTTAACCCCCTACTCACTCAACTTCATGCTCCTTCTTTCTGTTAGGAAAAAACAACAATGAGAAGTAAAAACTAAAAGGATAAAAACAATACAGCAAGCTCATAAAATAAACTAACAAAACAAACTAGTGAACAAAAAAGCATAGAGTTTGTGTTATGTTGGCCAACTGGGGCCTCCCTGGAGTGCAGATCTCAAACCCAGGGATACGCCAATTGAAAAAAAAGATTTTTCCCGTTTAACAAGTATCAGTTACAAATAGCTTCTTAGTTAGGGCTGAAATTTTGTGTGTACTTCCTTTTTTCCATACTGGGATCTTGTCCTGTTTGAACCATTTTTATATGTGCTGGTTTGAGCCAGTATTATATGGGCTGGTTTGTTTTGTTGTTATTGCTTTGTTTTGTTTTGTTTTGTTTTGTATAAGACTCTATAAAAGGACTTTTGTTGGTGTGATTTGACTTATTTGGGTCTATGCATTGTTGTATGGCTAATATCTACTTCTAAGTGAGTATATACTATGTATGTTCTTCTGGGTCTGAGTTACCTCACTCACAATATTTTTTCTTTTTTATATACTAATGAAACATTTTATTGTAAACCTTAATGCTAACACTTTCTATGTACTTTCTGGGACAAGTAATCTGACAAAATAGTGCAATTACAACTTAATAAAATCTATTCCTAATATGTAGAAATTCTGGGAGTGTGCTAAGATACAAGTGGATTAGATCTGATTCTACTCAATAGCATACAATTCCTTGATAATTCATTAGTTAGTCATCTTAGTCTTAAAGTAAATATTATAAGAAAGTGGATATTGCAGAAGATATCTGTAGCTCTACTGATTTCTCTGAATATCTCATATCTATTTATTCAAGCAAACTAAATTCTGGAAGCAATAAAAGTAACCTTAATCTGGAAAAGTGTCTTTCTTATGTTCACCTAAAATCAAAAGGGATAAACATCAGAGATTACTCTCTCTGCTCTACAATCAACAGCAAGTGTCTCTATTTTGCACAGAGGAAAAGAGAAGGCATAAGGATAATTCCATGTAAACAGAGTAGAATTTGGTTTTTAATTTATAAAGGAGGAGCATAAATGTCTACTCTGGTCTGGATCATCCTGTTATTACCACTCTACTGCTAAGGGTGATGGTTTTGATCCTTCTTTAATTACAGCCTGATTAACATTTGTTGAAATTTGGTTGCTGTTCTCTATCAGTGAGTGGGTCCGAACATTGTCTTCTAATTTGTTACATCGAATTTCATTCTAGATCACCTCTTTCAATTTGCACTGATATATCTGGATTCTACAGAAGAGGCACTATACATCTCTTAAATTGCAACTATTAATTTTCTGCACCCTGGATCAGCAACCTTTGTACAAATCATAGCTCTGAAGAACAAAATATTGCTTTGAAGAAGTGAAGTATTTTTTTAAGAAATTTCTTTAAGGGATTTTTTAAGGAAACATCTCATTGATCAAATTTTCTTCTGATGCTGACAAAACTGGTATGCAACAGTGTCTGTAGGGAATCTTTCTATCACTCCTAAAATGTTATTATACATAAGCAACACTGCAAACAAGAGAAAAATTAAAGCTCAGAGATTATATCAATGTCCACAAATATGTATATTTGTATATTAACATTTTTCATAATAATGACTTTAAAAATTATTACATTTACAAGGGAAGTATGAACTTGCCACTATTTACAAAATTATCTCATATTTAAGTTTCCCATTGTTTATATGTCTGTGAAAGTGTTTATATCTAATTATAGATATATATCACCCATTGTTTATATGTCTGTTGAAATGTGTACATGTAATTCCATGTATATTTTCCTTTTTTGGTTATGTCTGCCAAAATGCTGACATGTAGATGCACATTGTAGCAATGTTCTTGAAGACCTAGTCCTGAGAAATGAGACAAATAAATCAATAGAGTGAATTTAAATTCTTATAAAATTCTATAGCATGGCATGCATGAACAGATGTGTATGTTTTTCTATTCTTGAGGGATATGTGCAAGTTATGAATGCATATATGTCTGCACATACAAGTGGAGGTCACAGGACCACATGGAGTGAGATTCTTCAGGAACCTTTTACTATCAGCTTGAAACACTGTCTTTCCTTAGCCCAGAGCATTTCAATAACTAGCCAGTAAGCTTTTCAGTATCTACATGTCACTACTTCACTTCTCACTATCTCTTTTGCTCATATCTCTATATCACGCTGTCCTGTGTACTCTTTGGATCAAACTGAAGTCCTCATAATTGAAATTCAAATATGTTCTTGCTCATTTACTACTCTAATCTTGAATAAACAAGTCTGTGGTATGTAGCTACATCATAGCCTGCTTAATTGGTTCAAGAGAAAACTCTGAATGAATAGAATTTAAGTGCAGCTCCAGACTCAGCTAATATATGAAATAAAACCAGTGTTTTTTAGAATTCAGATTTTACTGTTTATTGTGAATCAGAATCATTCAGAAACTTTTAAAAACACAAATTGCTATGCTGGGAATTAAAAAAATGGATAATATTTTCTAATCTCATCTATTTGCCTGTATATTTCATGATGTTCTTATTTTTAATGGCTGAGTAATACTCCTCTGTGTAAATGAACCACATTCTCTTTATTCATTCTTCAGTTGAGGGGCATCTGGGTTGTTACTAGTTTCTGGCTATTGCAAATAAAGCTGCAAATAGCAAGGAGGGTTCAAGGTGTGATGCTTGAATCTTACCCAGAAGGGAAAATCAAATAGATGCTGAAGGTGTAGGAGGTGAAGGAACTGTGTAGGAAGGGTAATGGAGAGGGGAACTGGACTGGGAGTAAAGGACTGGGAGTAGGGAGAGTAGGGGAGGGAGAATGGAAATTAGCAGCAGGGAATTGGAACATCTCTAGGATGTACCAGATACCTAAGATGGGGGAAGCTCCAGGAAGTCTATGGGGTATCTCTAGCTGAGACTCCTAGAAGTGGAGGATAGGGAACCTGAAGTGCCCACTTCCTGTAGCCAGGCAGTACAGCCAATGGAGGGATATGGACACCAACCCACCACAAAGCTTTCAACCCAAAACGTGTTCTGCCTATAAGATATTCAGGGACAAATATGGACCAGAGTCAGAGAGAATGGTCAACCAATGACTGGCTCAACTTGAGACCCATCCCATGGGCAACAACTAATCACTGACACTATTAATGATTCTCTGGTATGCCTGCAGAGAAGAGCCTGGCATAACTGTCCTCTGAGAGGCCTCATACAGCAATCAACAGATTCAAAGAGGCCCACAGCCAATCATTGAATGAAGCTCTGGGAGACTTGTGGAAGATTGAGAGACCTGGAGGGAATAGGGACTCCACAAGAAGATCAACAGAGTAAACTATTCTGGACCCTTGAGGGATCCCAGAGTCTGAACCACAAACCAAAGAACAAGCATGAGATGAAGAAGAGGATGGTGGCTGTGGAAGAAGTATATGAAGAGGGTTGGGGAGGAGGCACAGTCAGGATGTAAGGTGAATAAATAAATTAATAATGAAAAAAAGGTTTTTAGTATATACGGACAACCTATAGGAAATCCAAAACTGGACTAATAGGAACTTAATAATCATTATTCGTCTAATTATATAGATGGTGAAAAGGCACCTCACAAAAGATTCTATCCATCTAGAAATCATCTATAAATGCCCATGTATCTGCCTATGTATCCGTTTATCATCAATCTCAGAAATCAAATCAGAATACATAAATACATTTCAAATTAATGGAAAATTAAGAAAATGCAAACAAAGACAATAATTTGAATACTTAATTTGCACAAGGAGCTATCTAACTAGCTCCATGACATATAAGATGATCAAATTCAATGTGTTGCAAAGTAATATTTAAGAGATCATGAGGTATTCAGAGGATGAGGGGCTGGGTGGAGTACAATAGCAACCTGTTTGCATAGCATGCCTGAATTCCATTCTGAGCACCACAAAAATGAATGAATGAATGAATGAATGAATGAATGAATAAATAAATAAATAAATAAATAAATAAATAAATAAAATTTAAAAGTCTAATGGTCTAAGTATTGTTGAGTATTTGGCTTCATCAAAACTCACTTTCATTACAAATGTAAACATAAACTGTAAAAGTCCTCTGGGGTTCCATTAATATTAGTTATTTTCCCTAACCAATACTTTCTTTGTTTTAGACTGTTATATAACCAGCACATTTCTCCACTCTATTTCCTCTCTTCTCTCAACATTGCCCTCCTTGGTGTCTTTGAATTCATAGCCTCTTTTTTATTAATTGTTAATGCATGCATAAATGTATGTATATATATATATATATATGTATATATGCAGAATAGCACAGGGCCTACCATTGAGTCTCTAAATGTATAATGATCTCATATCTACCAGTTGTTAAATAAAGTCATTATTTTTTTAGACTATTACATAACCAGTGACTAGCAAGTGACAGAGCATAGTAGACACAAAAGACCTGATTAACACAGTGAGTAAATACAACCTGCTTGATCTGTATAATGCAATTAGCCTGTATGTTTTCAAGACTGACAATTTGCTCTTCTGGACAATACTATTTCTCCTTCTCTCAGCTAGAAACCTAGCTGAGTACTCAGCACTGGTGAAGTCATTGATAATGGAGAGAGTCTACAACTACTAATTTACTAAACTAGAAAAATCCCTACCAACGATCTAAACATTTGCTCTTATGCCGACAGAGAAGTATAGTCTAATACCCTCACCAAGGAAACCTCTCTGAAAACTTATAGGAGAAACAGAAATCCCACTTGACAGCTGCAGTATGTTTCCTATCCTTGGGGATTCAGTGATAATTGGTCTCCCTTCTCACCAATGGGAACTCTGAAACATCAATACCAGGTAAATATTCCCACATGTGCCACTTCCAAGCTTTCCAGTTCAAATATTGTGAGTCCAGAAATATATTCTACATATACATACAAACCTTGGGGCTTTGTTTCCACTCCATAAACAGAAAAGTTTGAGTCTCTAGAAAGGGCTGGAATGTGAATTTGTCTGAAAGGAGCAGTATCTAAAAACCCAAGAGCTTCATATCGACAAAGACTGGCTGAAAATAGGTAAGTATAAAATCAGATGACCACAGTTCAGGTATGGGCTTTTCTGCTAATTCACTGAGTTCTACTTAGACAAATGTCTTCACTTCTTCGTATCTTTGTTTCCTCGGTGAAAGAAATAGTTTCTCTTCAAAAATTAAAATTCTGATGGGATGTGTAAACACTTTTAGCACAGATAAGCACAACACCAACAGTCAGAGCATGTAATTTTTGTGTATGTGGTTTTGCAGATATTCTGCCATTGTCTCCTTAGTTGATGTTTGATAAAAACAGAGGATCTACATTCAGGTATGGCTTATATCCTGAGTATGTACCCTTGAAATAAAAGTTATTTCATGTCTTGTTACTAGGGAGAAAAAAATCTTGAGAGTGAAATTCAAGTGGAAAATCAAAGAGCAGTCACTCCATGTTTTTCTGTGATGAAAAAATATAGCCATTTCTTGACTTTTCCTTTGTCAAGTTTGTTTTTTTTACTCTTCGTATGTAGATGCACCTTAAAGATGTGCCAGTGAGAATACTGGTCTACATGAATTCACCTTCAGAGCCTAAAGTCACTGATGAGACAACCCAGTTAACACATTTTGAATCAAGTGGTCCAGCCACCTGTGGTCAAACTGAATGCAATTTATCAAATTTTTCATATGGTCTCTGACCATGAGTGTCTCTCCTTATTATGAACTGTTGCAAGGCATGAGTAGTTTGTAGTTTTAGTCCTGTTGCTTCTTATCTTGATAGATCATTTGTACTTCAGGTATCAAATTTTATTTAAATTTTTAAAAGAGCTTTCCCTGAGTCAAAATAGATATTTTGAATGAACCTTTTTAATGACTTCAACATAGTTCTCCTTTTGATGCTCATGCTACCTTTAACTGTATGTTTACCTGTTTTGTTTATTGCCAGTGTCTAGTTACCATATAATCATATGGACTGAGTTCACTGGGATTTTTCTCAAATGTTTTATGTCCTTGAGTACTTCTGGAATTAGAGAAAAATAAAAACAGGTAAAGTTACCAACCCAGACCCTAGACTCACAGTGGAGTGATTTTAAAGACTAGATCTAGGGCTAGGGAGATGAATGTATAGGTAACTGTGAGGAGCTAAGTTTGATGCCAAGAACCCATGTAAAACAAAACACAGTAGCATGCATCTGTAATTTTCAGCACTCCTACAGAGAGATAGGGAGTGAGACAGGAGAATCCTCATGAAGCTCACAGGTTGACTAGCTTGGCATATGTAGCAAAGAGCAACAGCAGACCCTGTCTTAATGGGATAGAAGACAAGAACACACATCCAGGGTTGCTCTCTGAGTTCAAAATATATGCACAAATGTGCTTTCATGCACACACATGAACATGCATACACATATACAGCAAGAAAAATATATTTTATATAATTATTATGTACAAAATTATTTTTTCCAAATAGTTCCCAACTATCTGTAGTGCATCTATGAAAACTTAAAGGCCACCTGTCTCTAGAGGTGAAATTTTCTGTCTCTGATGATGTGGGGGAAGGAAACATTAGATATAGTTTGTGTGAACCAAAGAATATACCACTGGTATAGTATCCACATATCACAATCTTTATATCTCTACTTCTGTGCATTGTCTCTGTAGCCTATGATTTTTGAATCTCTCTCCTGAATATTATGTAGACTTGCTGACATATGTTTTTTTTATCACAGACTTATTGGGTTTCTAAAGCATTACATGTATTCTCCAATTTGAAAAGCATTCAAATAGATCATTTCTCTGTTGGTTCAATGTGATAGCTTATTGTTTCTCAAATATTTTAGAGAATTCTGATATTTGTAGACTAGACTCTAGATACAGCATTTCCTTAGAAAAGACAGCTGAAGTACAGCCCATCCCCATCCACTTCACCTAATCTTAATGTCCTACATGTCTTTCTTTATAGCCTCACTGCTTGCAATCTTTCTGTTGTTGCCATTGTTGGCTACAGTTTATCACCACATAGCCCATCTTGGCTTCTAACTTGCTACTATCCTGCCTCATGAATAACAGACACATGCCATTGTTATCATCTTGCTCTGTCCTCAGAATACAAGGATTACAGGCACATGTCATGACATGTAGCTTCCTCTTGCACACATGCTTGTATGAGTGATAGATAGATAGATAGATAGATAGATAGAGATAGATAGAGATAGAGACAGATAGAGATATATAGATATAGATAGATAGATAGATAGATAGATAGATAGATAGATAGATAGATAGAGATACATAGATATATAGTATATAGATATGTAATTTCTTCTCTACATAGCAAGAGAATGATCCTTTATGTCATAAGTTGAACACCTTCTACTTAATTACTCACACATATTCACAGGTATCTTACGGAGAATAAAATAGAAATTTCCTAATTTGTACTAAAGTTCCATGTGCCCCCTATTTCTGCCTCTTCCCCTGCCTTCCCTTTGTTACTCTCCTCTGAACTTCTCCTTTGAACTACGGTTACCTTCTTTCTCTTCTAAATAGATGTGCATATTACCATAGTGGCGTGTCTTTATCTCTTTGTTTAGGGTGCACTTGTAACCTTCCAATCTGTTCTTTACCTAGATAACTTCATCTTATCTCTTTCTTTAACAATGAGTTACTTGCTAATCCCTAAATTTAAAGGGATCTGACAGTCACTTTGACCATTTTTTTTCTTATGTATGTGTTTGTAGAGACTGTGATAGCTCTGCCAAAAATATTGCCCATATGAGAAAAGAAACACAGGTTATGGGTGAAACACAGTAAGTAATCAATGAAAATGGAGTGAATAAAGTAGTCCTAGTAATCTCATTATTACTAATAATTGTTACTAATATCTCTTATTAGTAACAAACCTAAGAACACAAGCTCTAATTGTGAAGATTGTCAAGATTTTAACCTTACCTGTGCTTTCTAGGAGACTCAGTAAATTTTTTGATAAGTAAATTGTTATTGTTTGAATATAAAACATTCTCCAAAAGCCCATGTATTACAGGATTGGTGCTTGTTTAGTGCAAATGGTAGAGAGTAGAAACTTAAAAGCTGGACTCAATGGTTGTGGCACCTTCAGAGGGAACTATAGGATCCTTGTCTCTTCCCATTCCCTTCTTTCATGTCATAGCCATAAACCAGTCATAAACTGAGGCTCTGGCTTTAAAAAAGTAAGCATTTTTGCTCTACATATACTCCATGACATGATCTGCTACCATGCCACTGGTCTAAACACAATGGTCCCATGGACCAAAACCCCAACACTTCTCTACAGTTGGTTGTCTCAGTTGTTTCTTCTAGTGCCACTAGGTCTAATGCGGTGCATGTGATGGCCAGATCAGAGGGTCAATTTAGGTCTCAGTAAGAGAACACATAGCCACAATACTCTAAGGAAATCTTGTTTTTATTTCTGTTCCTCTCAAGGCATTATCATAATAAGAGTTCTTGGTGTGCTGTTCATTCTTTTAGTTCCCACTGAAATATGATGACAAGAAACCACAGTAGTGTCTCTGAATTTCTCCTCTTGGGCCTCTTGGAACATCAGGAACAGCAACATTTCCTCTTTGGCATCTTCTTGATCATATACCTTGTCACTGTGGTGGGAAATATGTTAATCATTCTGGTAATTTTCTCTGATTCACACCTCCACAGTCCCATGTACTTCTTCCTGGCTAACCTCTCCCTCACTGACCTGTGTCTATCATCTACTACAGTCCCCAGGATGCTAGTAAACCTCCAAACTCAGAAGCACAGTATCCCCTATGCTGGATGCCTGTCTCAGATCTATTTCTTCCTGTGGTTCATTGGACTAGATGTTTTCCTCCTGGCAGTGATGGCTTATGACAGGCTTGTGGCCATATGCTATCCCCTTCACTACACCTTGGTCATGAGTCACAGATGCTGCATCCTGTTGGTAACCATATCCCTATTCCTTGCCCATTCATATGCTCTAACCCATATCATTCTCCTGTCTCAGTTATCCTTCTGCATGGACAACATCATTCCCCATTTCTTCTGTGAACTGCTTCCCATCTTGAAGCTCTCTTGTTCCAACATTTATGCCAACCAGTGTGTGCTGCTCTACTGGGGAGGAGCATTAACTGTCTTAATTCCTTTGTTAATCATTGCTTCATATGTCCGCATTGTGGCCACCATTGTGAGAGTCCCATCAGCAAGAGGAAAGTGGAAGACCTTCTCCACCTGTGGGTCCCATCTCTCAGCAGTCTGCCTGTTCTATGTGTCTGCTATTGGGGTATATTTCATTCCATCTGATGCTGATTCAGCTAGCAAGGACAGGATTGCAGCAGTGATGTATGCTGTGGTGACCCCCATGCTGAACCCATTCATCTATAGCCTGAGAAACAAAGACATGACAAGTGCCCTGAGAAGATTGCTGAACAGGAGTTTGCTGCAACCTCCTCAAAGCTAAAGACATCCTTTGGGGAAACTAAGGGGAGAATCAACTTATAGAATTCATTTGATGCTCAAGTTCAAATCTTGCATTTTGCACTTGCTAACTTTATTTTCTAAAGCAGTCTTTAAAAAGTTAATTGAGCAATTGAGCCATAATCCTCTCACGTAATAAACACTGATAAAAACATATCCTTTATTGTAAATGTTTCTGATAATAAATAATGTATGCAAATACATGTGCATTTGCTTGCCTTACTTCATGTGCTTGAATATATATTATCATCAACAAGATTCAGCATGTTTTTCTGAGTCAATTTTCCTTCTTTTCCATTACACAGATAAAAACAGGCGCTCCTAAAGGTTAAATTATTTGTCTGAAATTATACAGATACTTAATGGCAAAGGCAGAATATGAACACATATACCTAAATAGTCGTGATTGTTACATGCTCCTCTCAATCACTGTTTTTTCTCTGTTTTTTCATACTGTACACATGTGCCAGTGCAATAAGTCATGTCTCTCAATACTACTATGATTCTGTGATAGAGGAAGACAAACATGTAGCTATGTAATTGGCCTGTTTAAGGATTCAACTGTTTCTCCAAGGGAACACATACTGAGCTTGAGCATAGGTCTCTAGTTATCTATACTGGATAACTTAGGAGCTAATCCATTAAAGTTTCTTTTCCTTAATTATTCATAAGCACAAAGCTAACAATCTTTTTAGGTCTATTGTAAGCTATAACATGCCATATTTTTACTGCATTTCTCATAGGGAACATTATTAAAGTGTTATGCTAACACCCTATTAATAACTCAAATGAAATCCTGGGTTTGCACTGCATTTAATGTTGATTTGATCTCTACCCATTTGTCAATATATTGAGATCTCACGGATAAGCTCAGATTTTAAAATGATATCTTAACATCCACCATCATGCTGCTCAAATTGAACACAGTAAAATATACAAAGATCATCTCTGTATACAAATGCTAATTTACAGCATGAGATATGAGAAAATTAAATGGAACTGATTGTCTCTTCCCTGGACCAGATGGGTTCTGTCTCTATCTCAGAGCTTCCACTTGACAATTAGTTATTGAAAACCCAGTTCCTAGAGTTTCCTGAACCTGAACTGTATATGTTGCAAGGTTTACAATTGCTAAACACACCTAAGGATGGGGATGGGGCTAGTAATCTTTGATAGTCTCTGAAGTTCAAATATTCTGAGCAATTCTCTATTCATTACCCAAATGGACTGTGTCATTTTTTGTCAAGTGCCCAGAAGTGCAAGGGCAAGGAAATGAATGCCTTTGAAATAAGCATTAAAGACTAAGTTCTGCTTAGTTTAAATTGTGGAAGAATCAAGGACACTATCTTGAGAATAAGGTATAAGGCAGACTGAGAAACTATCCTTTATCCAAGAGCTAATGGTAGGTTTCACTGTATTTGATAGAAGGAAATAAATAAATATTCTATTCATATATATTTACACTTCATCAGGCAGTGAGTACTATAAGACAGAGATTTAATTCCTGCATTTCAGCATCAGCTTTGTTATCAATGAACTATATGATAGCTGCATAATCATTTAAAAAACAATGAGCACTGGCTCTCTGAGTCCTCTGGGGGACCCCCAGAGGCCCTAAGTAGACTGTTGTCACCAGAAGACCTCCATTCTCCTACCACATTTCTTTTCACCTTCGACAGACTTGTGAATCTTAAACCATACTTGATAGGTTTCCTTCCCTCCATCCATCTTACCTGCTTGTTGAGACATTTGAGGCACATTCAGCTTCCCTGAGCAGTCTGGTATCCCCAGATAACCATCATTCTCCAACATCCTCTCCACCTACCTTCAATAGACCCTTGAATCCTGAATCATACAGACATTCTGATCTGGAAGCATATAGACAAAGGATACCCATCAAAGGCCTGTCATACCATGACCATCAAGGTTAACCCCTCTATCAATACCTACAACAGGAACATCCAAGGACCAAAGCCATCCAAATGGCTAAAGGCCCTAAGAAAAACACAACCAAAAAAAGCCATGGCAGTAAGATAACTTCAGAGCATAACTAGCCTAGGACAGCAAGCCCTGGACATCCAAACACAACTGAAACACAGGAAAGCGACCTAAATTCCATTCTTATAAAAGAAATACATAAAGCTGATATATAAAGAAATATATATAAAGAAATATATATATATATAAAGAAATATATATATATAAAGAAATATATATATAAAGCTGATGAGAGAATTTTAAAGAGGAAATGATTAAATCCATTTAAGAAATGTGGCCCGTATATATACAGCAACCAAAACTAGATAAGATTGATGAAGCTAAAAAAAAAAAAAAGTGCATGCTGAAAGGGACTGTACATAGATCTCTCCTGAGGGACACATCCAGAGCGTGTCCAATACAGAGGTCAATGCTAGCAGAAAACCACTGAACTGAGAACAGGACCCCCTTGGGGGGAATTAGAGGAAGTATTGAAAGAGTTGAAGGAGCTTGCAACCCCATAAAAACAACAGTGCCAACCAACCATAGCTTCCAGGGACTAAGCCACTACTGAAAGACTGTATGTAGACTGACCCAGGGCTCTAACTGCATATGTAGCAGAGAATAGCCTTATTGGGGCACTGGTGGAAGGGGAAGCCCTTGGTCCTGACAAGGTTGGACCCCAGTACAGGGGAATATGGGGAGGGGCAGTAAAAGGGATGCATAGGGGGAATACCCATATGGGAGAGGGAGAGGGGAGGGGATAGGGGTTTATGAACAGGAAACTGGGAAGGGGAATAACATTTGAAGTATAAGTAAGGAAATATATCTAATAAAAAATTAAAAAAAAGAAATACTGGAAAATAGAACCAAATAGGTAGAACCTTTAAAGAGGAAACAAATCCCTTAAAAAAATACAGGAAAATACAATTAAACAGTTGAAGGAAATAAAACTGATCAAGGCCTGAAAATGGAAATAGAAACAATAAAGAAAACAGAAGCTGAGGTAATCCTGGAGATGGAAAACCTAGGAAAGAGAATAGGAACAACACATTCAAGCATCACCAACAGAATATGTGGGACAGAAGAGACTTTCTCAGGTGTAGGAGATAAAATGGCGAAAAAAAAATGAAATATCACTCAAGGAAAATGTTAAAACTAAAAAATACCTGGCACAAAACATCCAGAAAATATGGAATAACATAATACTCTTAACCTGACCTAAGAATAATAGAAATAGAAGAGAGTGAAGAGTCCCAGTTCAAAGGAAGAGAAAGTATTCTCTACAAATTCATTTCCAACCTAATAAAAGAAATGTCATACAAGAAGACATACAAGACATACAAGAAGCTTATAGAATACCAAATAGATTGGACAGGAAAAGACACCCTGCAGCCACATAATAATCATATATACTGGAAGAAAAAATCCAACACAAAGAGTACAACTGCATCCAAGGAAACAAAAAGAAATAAGTAACATAAATAAGGGCACACACACACACACACACACACACACACACACACACACACACACACACACACACACACACCACTCACTACAATATAACACCACCACATCAAAATAACAGGAAATAACAATCCATAATCACTAGTATCTCTCAACATCATTGGACTCGATTCACCTGTTTAAGGGTATTTTCCAGTATTTCTTTAAGGGGTTTATTTATTTCCTCTTTAAAAGCCTCTATCATCTTTATAAGATTGAATATAAGGTTATTTTCTTGTGTTTTGGTTGTATTATGATATTTCGGCTTCCTGAAGTAGGGTACCTGTGCTTGAAAGTTGCCATATGGCCCTGGCTTCTGTTAAATGTACCTTTTCAGGAGTGTTTAGCTATCTGGATGGCTTTGGTCCTTGATGTTTCTGTTGTAGTAGGAATTGGGAAGTGGGTTTACCACAATGATCCTGGTGTGTCAGGATTCTCTGATGGGTGTCTTTGGGCTGTATGATTGTAGATGCACAGGTCTGTAAGGTTCAGGATCCACAGGCCTGACTCTTTTGCCCAGACAGTAGGAACCCCACAGACCACCAAAGACCACCAGGAGTCCTCCTCAGATGCAAAAGCAAAGAGTCTTTATTGAAGCTCATGCTCACATTCTTCCAACATCTGCAACATAGCAGAGCCTTGCTTTTTTTTTTCAGTTTATGCTGGGTAAGGAGCTTTCCAATTTGACAGTTACAGAATTGGTTGACATTTTAGAAAGCATAGCTTGCATAAAATTTTAGCTAACATCATAAACTTTGCTGTAACTTGACTCATTTTCCCTAGACATGACACTCAGCATTTCCCTTTATCAAGGGTGGAGTGGGTATTACTTGGGGTGTTCTGGTTCCTGGAACAAGCTGTGGTTTCTCCATTTTCCAAGTTCAAACTGAGGGCCACGGTGCTCTCTCTCTCTCTCTCTCTCTCTCTCTCTCTCTCTCTCTCTCTCTCTCTCTCTCTCTCTCTGTCTCTCTGTGTGTGTGTGTGTGTGTGTGTGTGTGTGTCTCCCTCCCTCCTTGCCCCCCTCTGTGTGTTTGTGTGTGTGCCCACATGCACATGCCCGCACAAAGCTGTGAAGAGTATCAAGAATATATCTATCAGCAAAGTCAGTTAATGTATCTGATTTCAGGTTAGAGATGGGGCCTCTCATACATGATCCCAAAGAGAGTTAGGCCCAAGGAGTAAAGTGTGTTCCTGACCCTTTAGAGGGCAAGGAGAGAAGAACCACCCAGTTCATACCAGTCCCCATTGTCAATTTGGTAAGGGTCTCTTTTAGAGTTGTATTCATCCCTTCTGCCTGTCCTAAGCTTTAGGGCAAATAACCACAATGAAATTCCCAATTTGCTCTCATGGCCTTGGCCATTTCCTACAATAGCTGAACAATGATGTCAGGTCTATTATCTGAGCTTAGCATGGCAAGCATACCATACCTGGGAAGGATGTCTTCTAATATCTTCATGATCACTGTCTGAGCTGTATTGTTTAGTAGGGTTCATTGTGAAAAAGTATCTACAAGTACTAAAAAAATACCTGTATCCATATTTTCCTGGTTTTACCTCAGTGAAGTCCACTTCCCAATAGGCACTTGGTTTGGAACCTCTCTCTCAGGAGTCCTTTTCTTTGGGCAGTTGTCCTCATTGGTAAACTTGCAGGTAAGGCACTTGGAGGCAATTTTTTCTACCAAAGACCTCAGACAAATAATTTTTAAATTGGCATATCAAATGAGATCTTCTGTTTTCCTTGTACCCTAGTTGGTCATCTGATGATTTTGCTGGAACATGTCCTGAGTGAGTGCATCATGCAGGGTTAGAGTACAGTCTCCTGTCATCCACTAGCCTATGGTCTTGTAAGATGTAGGTAATATATTTTTGATATAAGTAATGTCCTACTTAGAATACACAGGTTTATTTGGCAGAGTAGGTAGCCCAGGATCTGGCAACTGAAAGGCCAGAGTTGACGAAGGGTTAAGGGCAGCAGCCTTTGCTGTTGCATTTACCCTCTGATTGTCTTTTGCTTCTGTAGTAATTGCCTTTTGATGGCCTGGGCAATATATGATTGTCGATTTCTTTTGGAGTCAGAGGACTTATAACAAGTTCAAACTTTCTTGTTTGTTTTTAGTAGTCTTTCCCTCATCTGTAAGAAATCTTTTATCTTTTTTAAATTTTATTTTTCTTGAATATTTTATATACTTACATTTCAAACATTATCCCCTTTTCTCCCCTCCCATAACCACTCCCCCTGCTTCTATGCGGATGCTCTCACTCCCACCCACCTACTCCCAGCATAATGCCATGGCATTCCCCTACATTGGAGGAAAGGAACTTTCACAGGACCAAGGGCTTTTCCTCCTATTGATGCTAGACAATGACATCCTCTGCTACATATGTGGCTGGAGCCATGGGTCTATATATGTGTACTCATTGGTTGGTGGTTCAATTCCTAGGAGCTCTGGAGGGATCTGACTGGTAAATATTGTTGTTCTTGCTATGGGGTTGCAAACTCATTCAGCTCCTTCAGACTCTTATCTAACTCCTCCATTGGAATCCCCTAGTTCAATCCATTTGTTAGCTGTAAGCATCCTCATCAATATCAGTAGAGCTCTGGCAGAGCCTCTCAGGAGACACTCATATCTGTCTCTTGTCAGCATGTACTTCTTGGCTTCAACCATAGTGACTGGGTTTGGTGGCTGCATATGGCATGGATCCCTAGGCAAGTCAGTAGCTGGATGACCTTTGTTTCACTCCCTGCATCACTCTTTTTCCTGTATTTCCTCCCATGAGTATTTGGTTCTCCCTTCTAAGAAGGAAACAACAAAATTTGTTCTTCCTTCTTCTTGACCTTCATATGACCTGTGAAGTTTTTCTTAGGTATTCCAAACTTCTGGGTTAATATCCACTTATCAATGAGTGCATACGATGTGTGTTCTTTTGTGACTGGGTTACCTCATGCATGATGATATTTTCTAGTTCCATCCATTTGCCTAAGAATTTCCAGTAGTTATCGTTTTTAATAGCTGAGCAGTACTTCATTGTGTAAATGAAACATGTTTTCTGTATTCATTCACTGTTGAAGGTCATCTGGAGTCTTTCAAGCTTCTGGCTATTATAAAGAAGGCTGCTATGAACAAAATAAAGTACGTGTCCTTGTTATATGTTGGAGCATCTTTTGGTAATATGCCCAGGAGTGATATAGTTGGATCCTCAGGTAGTACTATGTTCAGTTTGCTGAGGAACCATGAGACTGATTTCAACAGTGATTGTGTCAGCTTGCAGTCCCACCATAAATGGAGGAGTGTTCCTATTTTTCCGTGCCCTCGCCAGCATCTGCTATCACCTGGGTTTTGATTATAGCCATTCTGACTGGTGTGAGGTGGAATCTAAGGTTAGCTTTGATTTGCATATCCCTGATGAATAAGGATGTTGAACATTTCTTTAAGTACTTCTCAGCTATTCAGTATTCCTCAGTTAAGAATTATTTGTTTAGCTCTGTACACCATTTTAATAGGATCAGTTGATTCTCTGGAGTCTCAATTCATGAGTTATCTGTATATATTTGCTATTAACCCTCTATCAGATGTAAGATTGGTGAAGGTCTTGTTCCAATCTGTTGGTTGCCATGTTGTCCTAATGATGGTGTCCTTTGACTTACAGAAACTTTGCAATTTTATGAGGTTCCATTTGTTGATTCTTGATCTTAAAGCATAAACAATTCGTGTTCTGTTCAGGAAATTTCCCATATGCCTATGTGTTCCAGTTTCTTCCCCATTTTCTCTTCTATTAGTTTCAGTGTATCTGGTTTGATGTGAATGTCTTTGATCCACTTGGACTTGAACTTTGTACAAGGAAATAAGAATGGGTCAATTTGCATTCTTCTACATGGTGGCCTCAAGTTGAATCAGCACCATTTGTTGATAATGCTGTCTGTTGTTTGGTTGGATAGTTTTAGCTCCTTTTTCAAAGACCAAGGGACCATAAATATGTGGGTTCATTTCTTGGTCTTCAATTCTATTCCATTGATCTACCTGCCTGTCTCGGTAGCAATACCATACAGCTTTTATCACTATTGCTCTGTAATACAGCTTGAGGTCTGGGGTGGTGATTCCTCCAGAAGTACTCTTATTGTTGAGAATAGTTTTCATTATCCTGGGTTTTTTGTTATTCCAAATGAACTTGCAAATTGCTTTCTAATGCTATGAATAATTGAATTGGAATTTTGATGGAGATTCCATTGCATCCACAAGATGGCCATTTTTACTGTATTAGTCATGCCAATTCATGAGCATGGGAGATATTTCCATCTGCTGAGATTTTCTTCAATTTCTTTCTTCAAAGACTTGAAGTTCTTGTCAAACACATGTTTCACTTGCTTGGTTGGAGTGACACTGAGGCATTTTATATTATTTGTGCCTATTGTGAAGGGTGTAGTTTCACTAATTTTTTTCTCGGCCTGTTTATTCTTTGATCAGAAGAAGGCTACTGATTTGTTTGAGTTAATTTTACATTCAGCCACTTTGCTGAAGCTCTTTATTACGCTTAGGAGTTTTCTGGTGGAATTTTTGGGGTCATCTGATATTTTGATTTTTTCCTTTCCAATTTGTATCCTTATGACCTCCTTCTGTCTAACTGGTCTGGCAAAGGCTTCAAGTGCTTCATTTAATTGGTAGGGAGAGAGTGGGCAGCCTTGTCCAGGACCTGATTTTAGTGGGATTGATTCAAGTTTCTCTCCATTTAGTCTAATGTTGGTGACTGGTTTGCTGTATATTGCTTTTACTATGTTTAGTTATGGGCCTTGAATTTCTGATTTTTCCAAGACTTTTATCATGAAGGGGTATTGAATACTGTCAGACACTTTCTCAGCATCTAATGAGATGATCATGTGGGTTTTTTTCCCTTGAGTTTGTTTATAAAGTAGATTACATGGATAGATTTCCATATATTAAACTATCCTTGCATCCTAGGATGAAGCCTACTTAATCATGGTGACTGATTATTTTGATGTGTTCTTGGATTCAGCTTGCAAGAATTATATTGAGTATTTTTGCATTGATATTTCTGAGGAAAATTGGTTTGAAGTTATCTTTTTGGTAGGGTCTTTGTGTTGTTTAGGTTTAATCATAATTGTGTGTTCAAAGAATGAATTTGGTAGTGTTCCTTCTGTTTCTATTTTGTGGAATAGTATGAAGAGTATCAGATCTTTGAAAGTCTGATAGAATTCTGCACTAAACTCATGTGTTCCTGGGATTTTATTTTTTGATTGGGAGACAGCAGTCCTACTTCTTGATATATTGCCCCAGGGATATGTGCCAAGGCAAGACATACCTGCTAGTTGTAAATATTAACATGCTTATCCTTGCTCAAATTAAGGGTCTTGGTCAGGGCTATTGGCTCTGCTCTTTGGGATGAACTGACAGCAGGTAGGACAGAAACCCAAACAACCTCACTGTCAGGTACTACCACTGCCCCTGAGTACCTCCATTCATTTCATTCATACCTGCTACCATCTGTGTACCAAAGGACCTCAGCGTCAGGCATTGGCTGGTGAGGCAAGTCTTTTCTGAGTCTGTGTGCCTGACTCAGGATCCCAGCACAGTAGTAGAGAGATGCCTCAAGGTCTAGATCCATCAGCAGAGAGGCTGGGTTTAGGACTGTATTCTGTAGGAAGCAGATGTGTGAGGGGTTGAGAAACAAGCTCTGGTAATGCGTCAAGTAAGCATTACTTAGCCACTTGTCTGGGGGTTGTTTAAGCACCCTGTCAGTAGCATGAGTGGAGATGATGTAGAGTTCTTGCCTCAGTTTTAGTTCGTCAGCATCTTCAACATGTAGTGGTGGTTATGATGATTTGCAGGCATGGTGGCCATCCTGATGTTACTAGATCTAGTTTCTTTGATTGGTAGGCCACAGGTCTGTTCCATGGGCCTACAGTGGATCCATCTTGACTGTGTCAATACTCCTCTTGCTATGACTTTGTTCTTATCCAATAAAGGTAGAGGGGCTTAGTCACATTGGATAGTTCTAGTTCTGTGGCCATCGTAAAGATTGTTTAAGTTTATTGAAAGACTCTTCCGTGTATGTAGCTTTCTTGCTATGTCTGAAAGACCCTGTTTTCTTGTGAAGTTTTGTTTTAAGATGATAAGACAATTTCAAAAGTGATTGTACCATGTTTCAAATCCAACCTGCAATGAATGAAGTGGCTGTTCACTTCCTTACCAGATGTTGTCAGTGTTCTTATCTATGATCATCATAAAAATAGTGCTGTGGAATCTTTTTGCAGTTTTTTTTTAATGTGTGCTTCTCTGATAGTGTGATGGACACTGTTACATGTTTATTTCAGCTGATTTAAAAGGCATGGTCTACATTGCTGCTTATTTGCTTGAACATCTTCTCTGCTAAAGCTTTATTTTAGATTTGTGGCATAATCTTTTATTTATATTACTTTAATTACATTCCAGTTGTTGCCCCTGTCCGTCACCCTCCCACAGTTCCTCATCCCATTCCTCCTCTCCCTTGCCTCTGAGAAAGTGTTTCCCCTCACCAGACCTCCCACTTCCCTGGAACCTCAAGTGTCTCAAGGATGAAGTGCATCTTCTCCTTCAAACACCATATCAGACACACCTCTGCTATATATGTGCCAGGGTTCTCAGACCAAGCCAATGTATGTTGCTGGTTGGTGGCTCATCACTGTGAACTCTGTTGGGTCTGGGTTAGTTAAGACTGTTGTGTTGATGCCCACACTGACATGGCACTGAGAACCGGGTGTAAGCCTGAGAGATTAACACACACACACACACACACACACACACACACACACACACACGGGTTATTCTTGTTAAGAAAGAAAGTCAGTTCTGTAGCTTTATTTACTGAATATATACCCCAAGTTGACCAGGTGGAAAAATCTGGGAAGCACAGTAAGAAACCCTGGTTTAAGGCTTCAGTAACAGAAGACTGAATATGTGGCCCTAATTTACTGGGGAGAAATCCAGGAAGACCAGCCTAAATCTCAAAAACAAAAGACTGGGAAGACAAAAGATGGGACTGAATTGACCATTGCCCAGGTGTGTCATTACCAGGTCAGACTGCTCCTTTGTTAGGAACAAAAGGATTCCACATGCATCATCAGGGCTCAGCAGAGGTCAAACCCTGCAAGGAACCCAGAAGGGTCTGACAAGGGGGCACCCAGGAGGCTGTGACAAGTCCCCCTATATTATTTTGTTATTAAGGAAGTCCCCCTATATTATTTTTTAAGCAGCGCCTGTCTTAGGACACTTTGGATTATCAGACTACTTTCCCATCTCTGGAAAATTCTGCCAGTCTCAGAATTCCCTGTCTTAGGTGAGGCCTGGTCCCAAAGAGTTGCCCATCCTTAGCTAACTGCTTCTCCTTAAGACAGAGCCCAATTTGGGCAGAGGGTTTGTCTCCTACCAAGGAGAACAACACCTGCTTAGTTGCTGCCCTGGACTGGGAGTGCTGCTTGGGCATGTGAAAAGAAGAACAAAGCCGACTACTGCAGTGCCCTAGGCCAAAACACGGAGGGCCACAACACTGAGGGCCATTGTCAAGCTGTTCCTGTATTTAAATTTAGAATTCCCAATCATCGGCAAATACTCAAGAAAGTTCACCCACTGTGGTTGACTAACAATAGATTGGGGGAGGGCAATTCTAGACACAGCAGACACAGTGGCTGCAGCAGCAATGGCTGCTACAATAGCAACAAAGATGCCAAAGTCTTTCCCAAGACAGTCCAGGATTGGCCATCCTTCTCTGGAACAACCAGCAGGCAATGGAACCATGTCTGAGATCCGCATAACTAGTGCAGAGATCCCCAGTTGCCAGCTACTTCACGCAGATGTCATTCCTGTGAAGCCACAGACTGCAAAAATGGCAACACCAGTCATGACGGCAACAGCTGCCAGGGGAATGAGGAGGGGCAAGGGTAACAGCTGAAGTCCGTTCTTCTCAGGCACTCAGCAGTGCACAGAGGGTTGGAATGTAGGCTGTGGTGGGATAGGACAGGCATGGCAGTAACAATTACTGCAGCAACGCCAAAATCTCTGTGTTGACAAAAGATGAGGGGGAATCCTCTATCTTCCTCCAAGGGCACAGGAATGACTCCAGGGACCAGAACCAGAAGAGCTGAATCTTCATGCTCCTAGGATCAGCATGTCTCACCAGCCACTCTGGCAGCTGGCACATTCCTGCAGCATCCTGCAGGAAAAACACAAACATGCCCTCTTCCCCATATAAAATACCTGAACAGGATCATGCCATATGCCAATATGTGCAGCCTTCCATTTCACCTAGTCAGAAGTATGCCCAGTTGTAGGGTGCCATAAACACTCAGAGTCTTCCTTGGCATCCAAGTTTTAAAATTGAAATAAAAAGAGCATTATTTAAGTAATTGTATAACTACAAGAATATAACTCCCCCTTTTTATTTATTAAGATATTGTTAAGATATTATTTATTACGATAAGTCCTCGAGGATTTAACTGAGGACACTGAGGACTTGTATTTATAATTTGACTTGTATACCAAATTATTGTCTCCAGCATTATTGTTTTGGTGATATAAAGAATAAGATGGTTTGACTAATTGTTCCTATGTCTATAATTTGCCTGGTATCATTGCCCTCCCTCGCTAAGGGGTCCAGGCAATCCAGGTTGAATTCTTAAATGGCCTATAAAGGAACAGTACTTAGTGCTCTTAACCACTAAGCCATCTCTATAGCCCCTCACAAACTTTATTTACCTAAACATAAGCATTAATTTGAAATGCCAAATCCTGTAAATATGGTCCAGATTTAGCATTACTTAGAAATCCATGAGCTGTCAGGGTGAGGCTGGGAGTTGAGAGTAAGCAAATGGAGTCTTCCTTTTAGTGACACTGTGCTGTCAACTCCATTACCATTTTCACAGAGCTAGGTATGAGTCTATGGTTTTGTTTAGTTGTCTGAGCCATAGCACTGAAAGGACAGCAAGTTGTCAGACATTGACACTGAAATCATCACTCTCTGATTTTAACGTAGAAAACTTGCCTCTGATAAAGTGTAATTGTAAAATTTAAGGGTTAGCACTACCTAAAAAAGAAAAAAAATATTTTAATCAATTATAAACCATAAGCCACACATGGCTATCAATATATGAATTGAAAGCTTGATTTTTTTCAACATTTATAAAACAGCGGCTACAGCACGTAATCTGTGTTGAAACAAGGGAAAACTCAAGAGAATAAACATGTGATCCAATCATATATGTATCCTTTTCATTAGATGAACCACCTATAAATACAGTAAGCACATTTTATGGGTTGTATGCACAAATTTACAGGAAATACAAAAGCATGCAGAGTAAAAGTGTCAATTTTGCCTGAAAATGTGTATATGAAATAGGCCAACTATCAGTATTTTGTAATAACCAATTTAATTGTTGTTTGTAATAAGGTATGTTTCACTAGGTTTTTTTTAAAATACTTCCATGACTCTAGCCTACAATTCTGTATTAACACAACAAAAGCTTTATCTCCAATGAGGATATCAAACAAAGGCTTAAGTCCTCTGGTAAGGTGAGGTACTTAGCCAATTAACATATCCTTAGAAGCTTAAAATTAGTTTCAAATATTAAAAAGGAATATTGAATCTTTTCTGGAGCAACAACTACTCCCCAAATATTAAAGCTCATTGTGAGAGTAAAGGTTTGTAGTAAAAATTTCCATATACACTGAAAGATTCAAAGTTCTAACTTCTTACATTGAAGCAGCAACAAAATTACATAATATAGGGCTATTAGCCATTCTTTTGTAAAATTTTTTAATGATATCACTTCATGGGCTCTCTAAAATTATAAGCAAGCTCACTAAATGAAAACTCCTCACAATCTCCAGGACATAAACAAACTGCATAAAAACAATCCTCTAAATCTATCTTGAAATGGCAGTTGGAGTAAGCAAACAGGCTGTAATGCTCTCACAAGTTCCAAAACCTCATCAATCCTTTGTAAATCCTGTAACAATCTCTACCTGCTTGATTTTTTTCTTAATTACAAATAAGTTTGAGTTAGTCAATATAACACTGGCAATCCTTAACCACAATCTTTAAGATCCCCTTGTAACACCAGAGCACAACCACAACTCCAGAAAGCAAAACTCAACCTCCAACAAACAATCTAGCCTCCAAAATCCAGTCTCCAAAACACCTAGTCTATCCTTCATGCTACAAAGTTTGACTGCCAATTCCTACATATGAACACAAGATGATGCAGTCTCCAATACCTCAACAAAGAGACATTGCCCTAAATTCTTTTAGAAGCCTGGTTTCTAGGATAAGAATTCCATAAAAATATTATCTCAATTGAGACCTGTTTCCCTAGGTTGGCTCATGCCACACATCTAGAATGACCCCATCCAAATTACCAGTTTTAAGCCAACTTTCTGTTACCAATGTTACAATTTTTTAACCATATCCAATAACTTAAAAGCCAATAGTCCCACAACCAAGGCATGTAGAGCATATTTATACATTTAAAACCAATCAGAAACAAAATTGAAATGGCTACACATATCTTTAATATTTAGACCAAACACCATCTTTACTTTTCTAGCTATGATTTTAAGAGAAGCACCTTGTCACCTGCTAAGTCCAGTAATAAGTCAAGGATTTTTCTAAGAGAAACAGCCATCAGCTCCCTTACCAGGGAAGCTAAGGAGCTGCTGGCACCTTTAAAATCAGCTCATGCAGACGCTCGGCCTCCGGGCAGCTTCTCCAGCTGACCTAGGCTCCTAGCTACAGGTGCAGTGCTCCAAGGGCTGAGTGAAACTGCTTTTTATTCATTTGTTCCTTTTTTGAAACGAGTTAAATACAAATCAAGGTGTGAACGACCGGCAGATAAAGTTTTTACCATTTTTAATTTTGAACATGAAACATAAAACATTTAAGCAATGAGAAACAAAAACCACAGACATAAACTGACAGACATGGACAGCTTGGTGCACCAAGAACAGACAATAGACATAGAGGGAAAAAATTAGATGGTGTCCCACCAAAGAGACCCAGATATCCTACCTATAGAACCCAGAACCAGAAATAAGCATTTCTCCAATAGGAGCCAGCAGAGAGGTAGGATATCTCCTGCCTTCCTTCTGTCCCTAGGAGAGCTCTGAAAACGTTTCCTTCTCTTTCTCCAAAGCATCCATGGAGAGTCCAGGAAGGCTTTTTTCCCAAACCCATTCTCTCTCATGTCTAGGGTGTAAGCTTTCTCTAGTCAGGGTACAAAGACTAAAACATAACTCTAAAAGAACACATACACAAAAATATTTTACCATTACCTTGTCCCTTTTTTATTACAGATTTTACTCACGCTAGCTCAAATCACTGAGGCCTTTTCAAGCCCATCTTACCCCAATACATCCCTGCTTCTTCACCAACCGTCTTCCCAAGGCATCCCGTCAGGAGACCTTCTCTTTCCTGATCTTGGTGGGACCTCCACTGTTGGTCTTCCTATGGGGTCACTCTCTCTTTCAGTGTCTTCAATCCTTCCCCTAATTCAACCATAACGGCCCTCAACTTCAGTCCAGTGGTTGTCTTATAAGTATCAGCTTCTGTCTCAGTCAGCTGCTGGTAAGGCCTTTAAGAGGACAGCCATGCCAGGCTCCCATCTGTAAGCACATCAGAGCATAGTAGTGGCAGACCTTGATGTGCCCCCATTAGATGAATCCCAAGTTGGGCCAGTCATTGAACCACCTTTTCTTCAGTTCCTTCTCCTTTTTTGTCCCTGCAATTCTTTTAGATAGGAACAATTCTGGATCAGGGATTTTGAGTGTGGGCTAGTTACACTATCCCTCCACTTGAGACTGTCTCTATTTACAGGAGGTGGAGACTTCAAATTCCCTCCCCAATGTTGAGCATTTCGGCTAAGGTCATGCTCAAAGAGTCCTGAGAGTTTCTCACCTCCCGAGTCTCTGGTGTATTCTAGAGAGCCCTCTGCCCAACCTTCCACTCCCCAAGACTACTTACTTCCATTCATCTTCTTGGCCCTCTGGAATTCCCCACCCCTGCTGTTATATCTGATCTTGTTACCTCAGCCTCTCCTGTTCCACCCAGATCCCTCCCTCCTTCTGCCTCCCATGATTATTGCCTTTCCCCTTCTAAGTGGGATTGAAGCCTCCTCACTTTGGCATCTCTGATTGTTATACTTCTTACATGGTCTGAAGGTTTTCTTCTAGATGTTCTGTACTTTTTGGCTAATATTTACTTATCAGTGAGTAGATACCATGCATGTATTTTGGGGTCTCAGTTACCTCACTCAGGATTATATTTTCTAGTTCCATCCATTTGCCTGCAAAATTCATGATGTCCTCATTTTTAATAGTTGAATAATATTCTATTGTGTAAATAACCACATTTTCTGTGGCTATTCTACTGTTGAGGGACATCTCAGTTGTTTTAACTTCTGGTTATTATAAATAAAAAGGATATGAAAATGGTGGAGCATGTATCTCTGTGGTATATTGGGGTGTTTTTTAGTATATTCCCAAGAGTGGTATAGCTGGATCTTCAAGTAGAACTATTTCTAATTTTCTGAAGAAAGACAAGATTGATTTCCAGGGTGGTTTTACCAGTTTGCAATTCCATCAGCAATGGAAGAATGTTCCTATTTCTTCACATCCTCACCAGTTTGTCCTGTATGTCACTTGAGCTATTGACCTCAGCCATTCTGGTTGGTGTGCGGTGGAATCTCAGGGTCATCTTGATTTGCATTTTTCTGATGACTAAGAATTTTGAAATTTTCTTTAAGTGCTTCTCAGCCATTCAAGATTCTTCTGTTGTGAATTCTCTGTTGAGCTCTGTACCCAGTTTTTAACTGGGTTACTTGGGTTTGGGGAGATTATCTTGTGTTGTTTACATATTTTGAATATTATCCCTCTGTTGGATGAAGAGTTAGTAAAGAGTTTTTTTCCCCAATCTGTACATTGCTGATTTGTCCTACTGATGGTGTTTTTTGGAGGCTTTTCAGTTTCATGAGGTTGCATGTATCAATTGTTGATCTTAGAACATGAGCCATTTGTGTTGTGTTCAGGAAAATTTCCCCTGTGCCAATGAGTTTGAGGCTTTTTTTTCCACTTTCCCTTCTATTTCATTCAGTGTATCTGGTTTTATGTAGGCATCCTTGATCCACATGGACTTGACCTTTGTGTAAGGTGATAAATATGAATCTGTTTTCATTCTCCAACATACAGACTACTAGTTAGACCAGCACCATTTATTGAAGATGCTTTCTTTTTTCCACTGTACGTTTTTGTCTTCTTTGTCAAAGATCAAATATCCATAGGTCTAAGGGCTTACTTCTGGGTCTTCAATTCTATTTCATTGATCAACCTGCCTATCTCTGTACTAATACCATGTGGTTTTGATCACTATTGCTTTGTAGTACACCTTGAGGTCAAGGATTGTGATCCACCCACACAGAAGTTATTTATTGTTGAGAATTGTGTTGACTATTCTTGGCTTTTTGTTTTTTCCATGTAAAGTTTAGTATTGCTCTTTCCATGTCTGTGAAGAATTGTGTTGGAAAATTGATGGGGATTGTGTTGAATCTGTAGATTACTTTTGGTAAAATGGCCATTTTCATTATGTTAATCCTACCAATACATGAGCATGGGAGACCTTCTCATTTTCTGAAATCTTTTTCAATTTCTTTTTTCAGGGATTTTAAGTTTTTGTCTTACAGATATTTCACTCACTTGGTAAGAGCTACAGAAAGATATTTTATACTAGCTGTGACTATTGTGAAGGGTGTTGTTCCCTAAATTCTTTCTCAGCCTATTTATCATTTATGTAAAGGAAGGCTACTGATTTGTTTGAGTTACCTTTAATCCTATCACATTGCTGAAGCTGTTTATCAGCTTTAGTAGTTCAATGGTGGAAGTTTGGGGGTAGCTTGTATATACTGCCATATCATCTGCAAATAGTGATACTTTGACTTCTTCCTTTTCAATTCATATTCCCTTGATATCTTTTTGTCATCGAATTTCTCTAGCTAGAACATTGAATATGATATTGAATAGATAAGGAGAGAATAAGCAACATTTTCTTATACAGAATATGAGTGGGATTGCTTCTAGCATCTCTCAATTTAATTTGATGTTGACTGTTCATTTCCTATATATTTTTATTATATTTAGGTATATTCCATGAATTCCTGATATCTCCATGACTTTTAACCTGAAGGGGTATTATATTTTATCCAAGGTTTTTCAGCAACTAATAAGATGATTATGTGTTTTTTTTTTTACCTAGAGTTGTTTATACAGTATAATATGTTGATAGATTTTCTTATTCTAAATCATCCCTGCATCCCTGGGATGAAGTCTACTTGATCATAATGAAGGATGGTTTTGATGTTTTCTTAGATTTGGACTGCCAGAATTTTATCTAGTATTTTTGTATTGATATTCATAAACAGATTAGTCTGAAGTTCTCATTCTTTGTTGACTCTGTGGTTTTGTTATCAGATTAACTGTAGCTTCACAGAATGAATTAGATAGTGTTCCTTCTGTTTCTATTTTGTGAAATAGTTTGAAGAGTATTAATATTAGCTCTTTTTGAAGGTATGGCCTTATTTAAAAAAACAGTATTAACATTAGCTCTTTTTGAAGGTATGGCCTTATTTAAAAAAACAGAAGACAGAATTTAGTTTGCCTTGCCAGATATGTTAACATTTCCTTAACCATAAAGTCCTGACTGTGTGACATGAGATCATGACACAGGTGTCAAGACAAGTCATTATCTGGAATAAAACATTCCATTTGTCTCATGATTTTATAGATGCATTTTAATAAAGAATTTCAAAGAATACTATATAATTTGCTATACCATAAGAACTTTTAAGAACAGAGTTGAATCTAAATAAATATCCCCAAGCCTAATGTCCAGCACAGCACTTGATATTTAGAAAGCAAAACATACTTCTCCCCTCTTCTCATGGAGTTGTAAGTTGAGTACATCTTTAATGGTACATTATACACGCTATGAAAGTACACCTCCTGTTTTATTTATTACACCATCACCTGTATAACTAAGTAGAAATAAATGAAGAAGCTAGTAAGTGAATAGTTTCTACTGAAAATGTTGACCTTTGCAAAAGCTCAGGGTTGAAAGGTACATCATCTTTATCCTACTGCTCTTTATCATATCAAGTCAAGGCACTCAGGTCACTGTTACATTAGAATGTGCAAGAAACAAGTGCAGGGAAATTCTCCAACAAAATCTGGTTTTTACTTTTACTAACTCATTTCACACGATATTTTAACAAATTTATTGACCAGATCCTGTTTCTCTTGTCACAATTTAAATTTTTAGGCATAATGCCTATTTTCCATGATGTGCATGCAAAATAGGTCCTACATAAATGTTATTTAAAACTAAGGTTTGATTTGGGCATAGTAGTGTATATGTCTAATCCTAACACTTGGAGATGGAGTAAGGAGGATAGTTCAAAGTCATCCTCAGCTACAAATTGAAGGCCAGGTGGGTATAATATAGCTGTACTTTTATCAAGTATATTGTGCAGCACATTATTGTCAGAACTCCTAAAAAGAATATTCATTGTAGCAGTTTCTTAATAGCTAACAAAATAGCAATAAGATAAATAAGGAAACAGTTATTATTTCTATAAAATAATATTCTATGAAATATCTTAAAAATAATAAGCTGAGTCTGCTTTTGCCATAAGATGTTCACCTTTAATTATGAGAAAAGGAAGCATTCATAAATAGGATCCCTTTAAAAATTTTTATTTTCTTGTGTATCTGTGTGTACCTGAGTCTATTCATGTGTACTGCATGTATGCAGGAACTCTGGAGTCATACAAAAAAAATCAGATTCCCTAGAAATGAGGTTACAGATGTTTCTAAACCACCATGTACATTCTGGGAACCAAACTTGAGAACTCTGAAAAAGCAGGAAGTGCTTTAGTTATTCTGGACCCATGGTCTCATTCTTATGTAATTGCATAGGTTCAGCTATGCATTGAAAAGTGTCTAAACTGCTACCTGTCAGACATGAGCAGTTACTGATTACCCCTGGAATGAACATATGGGGTAGAAACAGATTAACTTTTTTCTCGATGCATGTTTTTTCATAAATGTATAATGTGTGGGCACTTAGGTGAGAGCAAAATAAGAGGCTGCATCTTAAAGGATTCAGGGAAGGGAGACATTCACCTCTGCCTAGACCATGTTTGAGTTGCTGTAGGCTTCCCCTTCAAGACTCCTGAGACCAAGTCACCACAACAGTAACATAATCACTGCCTTGTTGGTCCCACTCCCCAGAGAAAGCAACAAGCCTGGACATTGACACACTTGGGACTCCCAACTAGTGAGAACCAGGGGATCCATTCAGAGGCATGTGATTAAAAACCCCAGCTGCCAGCACCCCCAGTCCTGATACCCTCCTCTAACAAGTCTAGTATGATACCCATGGAGCTGCTAACACTTCAACTCCTGGCTGATGCTGTTCTTTCTCTTCTGAACTACCTCCTTTATCTTCCCCAAATAGCTGGCTCTGTGTGTCAAAACAAGTCATAATAACACTTATTCTAAGGAGAGATGGAAGTGCCTATTCCAGCACATTCTAGTCTAGCCGTGAGTTTTCAGTAAGTGGTGCAGATTCACAGAGGGTTGCACACCATCATACAACATTTGTGGGCATATTAAGCAACTCTTATGTGATACTCTAGGCAAAGACCATGAAAAATGAACATTTGGACAATAATGTAAGTACTATGAAGTTTTGTTTTTGAATCTGTTATCTGTTGTTGTCTATTATCTCATTTTTTGGTCTGTCTTTCCTCTATTATACTTAGTTATGCTACTGTCTTCATGTACTAACCTCCTCCCATTCAGACCTACTCACAAAAAAGAATAGAAGATTTACATAGGTAAGATTTTCATGAAAATAGCTTAAAAAAAACAAAAGGGTTGAGTGGTTTGAGGAAGTGTCTACCTGTAAACTGAATTGGGCAATCCAGAAATTATGCTTACATGTGGCTTTCCACATTGCCTTCTCTTTAACAATCAGCCTCTTTCTACCCCTGAGGCAACAATGAAAGGGAAGTTCAGAGAGCAGACTTCACTAAATTAGACTAATGTCTCCTCTATTTGAAAAGCACAGTTTATAGCTGAAGCGACTAGAGGAACAGGATCAACTTTGTGACAGGAAGCCTGAGTTCCCACAGGATTATAAAGATAAGTGCACACTGTTTCCTTGGACTTATAAAGAGCCTCCCCACCTGTACAGTATATAAAGCTTTTTTTTTATTACAAACAGATATTACCCTTATTTCCAAGATGAGGAAAAGGGTGTTTCCCCTAAGGTCTCAGAACACTTTCCTGGCAAACGTGAGACCAAATTCACATGTCCTATTTCCTGGGTCCAGGCTCACAAGCCATGTTGCTCTTTGTTTATCTTTACCTGCACCCCCCATTTAGAGTCGAGATTCTTGGTTTCTCATCTCCTCAGCCACACCAGTCTCCTCCTCTGCCTGTCTCAACCCCTATTCAGTGAGACCTTAGAGAACTTTATTCAGCACTCTCATACTCAATAGCATGGTTTTAAGAGCAGAATAAGAATGTACAGTTTTAGAGTTACAAAGAAGATTAAATACACACACGCACACACACACACATCCATAAATACATGTATATACTTCTACATGTATACACATATATACATATGTATATACATTTGTGTGTGTATGTGTGTGTGTGCCTGTGTGTGTGTGTGTGTGAGAGAGAGAGAGAGAGAGAGAGAGAGAGAGAGAGAGAGAATGAGCAATTATATAGCTAGTGTATAAGGCATCACAATGTAAAAGCAAAATGAGAAGAATGAATAGGAATAAGGAATGCTTCTTTTTAAAATAATTTTTACATACATGCAAGCAAAACACTCAAGCACATAAGATAAAATAAATAAATCCTAAAAAGAATACATTTGTGGCTAATGAGATTATACGAGTAAATTCCTGCCTATCCTCTACACCTGGGAAGGGCACAAAGCATAATCCATGAACAATTCTCACAGGTGCTCAGAAATCTCCTCACACAACTCCGTACATGGATTGGATTCCAACCACAAGTCACTGGATAGAGATAAGAAACCATGATCCAATGCTGTCCAGCAGACATTTAGAAGACATGTGCATAGACAGATGGATATGTAAAGCAGAGGAAAAAGCCTTTCCACATTGTGGAAGATCAGGAGTTCAGTGTGGAGTTGACGTTGGTGTTGGAGAAAACCATCTTCTACCACTTGTGGTAAAGATTTGTTCAAGGAAGAATGACAAATGACTTCTAAATCTACAATGTCATTTTGATGAAAATTCATTTTGATGTTTTTATGATGAACTTAAAATATATCCATCCATATTATATGTATGCCAGGTGAGGGAGTCCAGTGGTATTATACTGACAAAAGTTGGGTAGTATAAATTCATCTTATTTTTGAGGAACAGACCTCCAAATGTGATACATAAAGATTTATTTTTTATTATTTTGAATTATGTGTGTGCATGTGAGGGTAGGTGCCATCAAAGGCCAGAAGTATCATATTCAGTAGAAGTGAAGTTACAGATTGTTGTGATCCACCTATGTGGGTGCTGAGAACTAAATTCTGCTCCTCTAGAAGAGCAGCAAGAACTATTAGCAACTACTCCATATCTCCAGTCCCCTAGAAGTGATACTTTTTTAGTAAGGAATATTTCTTAAGGGGAGGAAGAGAGTCAGTAGTTAGGGAGTCTAGGATTTGAGATCAGATGCAACTCAACTTAAATTCTAGCTTCACCACTCACTTACTCATCTGAGTCTTTGAATTCTGTGAGCTTCAATGTCTTCACTTATAGATTGAAGATAATGCTTACATCACAGAGGCCATCACACTTTAAATGAAAGAACAAGATCACCATTAAAAGCTCTGTTGAACATGTGCTTGCTTTCATTCTTCCCTATACACATCTAATCTCATTATAACTACTTTTGGGTGGAAATCATTATAATTAACTATCTTACTTTCTACACTACAGAATATAAAATTAAAGTTATTTTAGCTTCTTATGACTATAAAATTTTGTTAAAAGTAACCAGAAAAAAATAATCTAAATTGAAATATTATAGAAAGTATTAGTAGCAAATTACATATTATTAATTTCAACTACATCGAGTCAACAATTTTCATCTATTTTTGATTTGTACAAAACATTAATTTTATATAGTAGCATAACACGAAATTTTAACTCATAAGCAGATATAATTGTTCAGGATCTCAGGATCTATGGAATACCAAAATCTTTAGACATATAAAGAAATAGTATTTGCAAAGAGATTAAATTGCTAACATTAGATTGTTTCAGGATTGGTTATAATATCGAATTTATCACCTATATGCATCATCTCATTTGTGTGGATTTGTAGTATTCCTCATGCAACAAAATCCCACTTTTTCCTTTTAGGAAATTTTTTCAATATCCATTTTTGGTTGAATCTGCTGATGCTAGACATGTAGACATGAATAACAGCTGTAAGAAACATGTAGACTAAAAAAAAAAAAAGAAAAGAAACATGTAGACTAAAACATCTAATGGAACTATGACTGTTTTCAACCTAAGTCTATGCATACAAAAATAAATATTATTTGCTGCAAGAGTAAGTGTGTAAACTGAGCATCAGTCTTAATACTGTTTGTCTTTCTGTTTTAGCTGTGAGACAAGATAAAGCGTAAGACCAGTTGAACATAAGAGACAATTAGGGAACTGTTTGGAAATTGTGAAAATGGAAACTCATTCTTATAAAACAATTTGTACTATTTGAGAGATCTTGAGCACCAGCAAGGATGCCCCTATACACACACTCTACAGTGAGAACTGAAGAACCACATTAACTGTGATACTCCCTGCTACAAGCAGGTTCCTTGAATAAAGTAGCTTGGCTGAATTTTAGAGAGCCAAGTCATATAGTGTTTAACAGCATAACCTTTGGATCCTGGTAACATCATTTAAATTGAAATGTGTCCTTTAAGAGCTTAAACTTTATATGCCTTCTAACTTATAAATTGCATAATAATGGTGATGTTTCATAAAGTAATTGTGGTATTTAAATATGATAATGTAACAAAGTCTCCAACTCAAGGAAAATGCTCTGTAAATCTTAAATGTGAAAAAAAGTGATAATGTTAAAAATAATGAAAAATAATTAAGTACTCAATCCTTTTGTCAGTACCATGTGTATTTCATACTGGAGCATAGCAGTGGGTGTTACTAAGCAGCCCACTCATATTTCCAAGAACTGAAAACAATACTTTCTGTTCTTATGGTGACAGATGGACAACAGCAGCTTGACCAGTGTATCTTACTTTGTTCTCTTGGGCATCTCTACTAACCCAGTTGAGCAGATTCCTCTCTTCCTTCTCTTTCTACTCATGTATATCATCAACATTTCTGGCAATTTTTTAATCATCACACTTATCATCTCTGCTCCTCATCTCCACACTCCAATGTACATCTTCCTCAGTAACCTGGCCTTGGCAGATATCTGCTTCACTTCTACCACAGTTCCAAAGATGTTACAAAACATTTTTTCCTCTACAAAGGCCATTCCCTACGTGGGCTGCTTAGCCCAAACATATTTCTTCATTTGCTTTGCAGCCATGGAAAATTTCCTCCTTGCTGCAATGGCCTATGACAGGTACATTGCCATCTGCCACCCTCTCCGATACAGTTCAATTCTGACTGGAATGCTGTGTGCACAGATGTTAGCTCTATGTCATGTCCTCTCCCACCTTCATGCCCTGCTACATACCTTGCTCATGGGGAGACTGATCTTTTGTGCAGATAACAGGATACCCCATTTCTTCTGTGACCTCTATCCTCTGATGAAGATCTCCTGTACCAGCACTGAACTCAACACCTTGATGATTCAAACAGAAGGAGTGATAGTCATCAATGGAGCGCTGGTCTTTATCATTGCCTCCTATGCCTTCATCATCTCAGCAGTCCTCCAGATCCCCTCTGCCAATGGGAAATGGAGGTCATTTTCTACCTGTGGTTCCCACCTCACTGTGGTGGCCATATTCTACGGCACCCTCACATGGGTCTATTTCAGGCCCCTTTCCAGCTACTCAGTGGCTAAGAGCCGTATAGTGACAGTCATGTACACAGTGGTGACTCCTATGTTGAACCCCTTTATTTACAGCCTAAGGAATGGAGATGTAAAAAAAGCCTTCAGAAAATGGGTGAGAAGACTATAATCCTTTCGTATAGCTTAAACATTAAACAACAGTCTACATCTTAACTATTAAACTAAGAAAATTGTTTTGCCCTTCACTAATCTGCTTCCTTCATAATAGCCCAGAAAGGTTAAGTCAAAAGGACTGTAGGTAGAAACCATGCCTGAGGTAGCGAATCCAAGACTATGCTGAACATGCCAAAATGACTAGAAGATCCAAGCTTCAACTTCTAGAACTGAAAGAAATAAATATAAAAATAAATGCTCTAGAAATATCTAAATTGAGTACATAGCAAGGATTTTCTCATTAGATATTGTTATAAAGTATTGACTATACCCAAAGTATACAAAACAAATCAAACCATCATGCACTTATTGTAAAATATCAGCATAGTTTCACTGAAATTGAAGATAATACACAGGCCCATAGTTAAAGAATTGTGATTCTCAATGTTCATAAAAAGTGACTATGAATGATTTGTGATGGAAACTAGTTGCTAAGCACACTATATAGAGCTCATAAATTTTCAAAGTCTCTGTTCCAACTCTAAAATAGATAAGAATAGGAAATATTATTGATAATCACAGTCAAAGTTACAGCCTAGAATTGGACTTCTGAGAACATTGCTCTAATCTCCAAATGGTCAAGTGAGAAGGCTTCTAGTCCACTAGCACCAACAGCCAATTGTCACTGTGCACAACTCCAGAGAACTGAAAACTAGATGTAGTCAGTCATGCTCATTTATGTCTTGCACCACTACCTCTAATTCAAAATATTATAGCCCATCTGATTAGTCAAGAATTTATCATTTTCACATTTTCTAAGTGCATGAGGGAAATACTGTTGTATTCATCTTTTAGAATTTTCTAAGAGACCAATAAAATAGGTTAACTACTCCAATATGTAAAGGATACAACATTTATGGAGACCAGAATTGTTGGGAGTGATGCACTTGAAACCCTCCATTATTAATTCTAATATTATGGTTAGAGTTAAGTATGACTGGGTTCACTGAAAATCCCCAGTCAGCTGCAGAAGACTAATACAAATCTGATGGTCAGGATGAATAATGATATGATAAAGTTGTGACATTGCTGAGAAATACATCTGATGTCAAGATGCCCAATGTGATGACCTGTAACCTTTCTGAAAAACCAACATCCTGTTGACATCAACTGACCACACGAATCCTGTGTCCTTGGCCTGTTCCCCCTTCCCCCCTCTCTCTCTGTTACCCCTGTTATGGTATAAATTCAGCCTTGGGAAAAAATAAAATTGACGCCTTGATCAGACTCTTCTCTTGGCATCCTTCTTTGCATCTCTTGTCCCCTACTCTCTTCCAGGTACTCTCAGCACCCTTGTGGAATCTTCTGGATACCCAGAACTAAGTGCACCACTCTTTTCAACTTCCATATGTTTAACCTTCTCAAGACATTTCATTCACAGAGAGCTGAAGCTCTCATTGTCTCAGCTAAGTAATTAACAGTAGGAATTTGTATAATACTGGGTGATTGTTGACTGGTTTTACTGAGCATGGAGAATGCATTACAAAGCCAGATCTGCTAACATAGCAAATTTTCAATCTCATCAGTATAAAGTCAGAAGAATACTAGGGAAGCCTCCTGGGAGAACTGCCAAATAACGTAAGGATGGCTGACTGATATCTGTCTACATAAAGCATCACCTATTAGATACAATTAGTTAGGACACTGAGATGAGAATGAGCTAACCTTGTGAAGTTTAGTGTAATATTATAGAAAGCTTTCTTGTAACATAAATATAAATCTTAATCAAAAAATTTGCCACTAAAATGAACAGAGAAGCTAGCTATATTCATGAGGTTGTTGGCTCTTCCTGAGTTCTTCCCAGACAAAGGAGATCCTGGCTTGTATACATTAAAAAAGCAAATAAACCAAGCCAGCTTCCCTCATATCTATTACTGTGATCTTTTCATTTCCATTTTGATTTGCTGAGAATCAAATCCAGACCATTGCATTTACCAGTGAAGTGCTGTACCACTGAGCTACATTTTAATGACACCAACTTTTGATCAGTTAACTGGTGTTGGGATGACCTTCCCTTACACTGTATGAAAGTATGCCACTGTATTTTCAATTGCTGATTGCTGTAGCAGCAGAGAGCTAAATGCTGGCAGGATTTTGATATTGTCATTACTATAGCCCACCACCATTTTTTTCTTTGTAAATGCTTGTCCTTCCTCACTTGCCCAAAGGTTGAAGTTAAAGCAGCCCTCAATGCCAAAAGGCCACCTAAGAGGTGGACTAGACATTGTCTTGCTCAGTTTGGTTAAAACTGGAATGTGGCTTTCTTTATAATAAAGAGCTGATGGTCTGAGCTGGGGCAGAAAGTAGAAAGGTGGGACTTCCAAGAAGTCAGGAAATGAACATAGAGGCAGAGAGACACAGAAGATCAGAGAGCAAAGGTGGAAAGCATACATGAGGGAGATTAATAGAACTGGAAGCAGTCTATGAGAACCACATGGAGAGACAGAATGGTAGAAAAGTCAGGTTAAGTTAGTATCTAGCCAAAAAACTGCCCCAGCACAAAGCTAACAACTTTGAAACTATAGAGAAGTCTCTATATCCTAATTAAACTGCAAACTGAATCTGCAAAAACCTTATAATATTTTGGTTCTTCATCTTGCCTAGAAAACACCTTACACACCATGTAATCTCTGTCTGGATCCCCTTGCTTTGTTTTAATATCTCCTGCTTCCTTGTTCCATCTTCTTCTTTCAGCACATTTCTTCTTTGCTGTCTATTCAGAGTCACTGCTTAGCCTTTTCTAAAACTCCCACTTACATTGAAGAGAGAGTAAAGGGATGCAGTACATACCGCCCTTATCCACAGTGTCATTTCCTTCTCTTTCATATACTCATATTCAACTGTGTTATAAAAATATTAAGTGGAAAATTCTAGAAATAGATACCTACAAAGTTTTTTTAATTTAAACTATTCTAAGTAATATAA
This sequence comes from Rattus rattus, assembly GCF_011064425.1. Lineage (NCBI taxonomy): Eukaryota > Metazoa > Chordata > Mammalia > Rodentia > Muridae > Rattus > Rattus rattus. The sequence continues at coordinate 14,636,418 of NC_046158.1, forward strand.
TGAAAAATTCAGTGTCCTGCCACATCTTGCTTGGAACATGAATCATCCTTCTGTCCACTGTAATGCTTAATTATCTCTGGGTTCACTATATTCACACAGGAACACACTACTAAATGTTCAGTATTCACTTGGTAGTCATCTTGGTATCAAATTGAACTTACACACATTCGCCAATCTTAGTGTTATATATCACCTGAGTTTGGGAATATAGCCTCTCTGAATAAGACGGACCTACTTTAGTAGTTTATCTTTCAGAGCAACTAAATAATTATATTTTAAAAGTTGTACTTGAGACCAGGCATGGTGGCCTATGTCTTTAATTCCAGCACTCAAGAAGCAGAGACAGAAGTATCTCTGTAAGTTCAAGGCTAATCAGGTCTACATAGTAAAAATCTTATAATAAAAAAGAGGAAAAGAAAAAAAATTACATAGATAATACCATTTATCTTCTAACAGCTCATCTCCCAGAATAAATCTATACAATTAATGTTTAACTGTACATATAGTATATAATATGCTATTATTTATTAGCAAGAAAATTAAAAATAATCTTTATATTTACTAATCGGAACTTGAAAAGATATTTGTGTTAGGTAGGTAGTATGTTTTCAGAATTCTTTGTTTCCTATCCTTAACACGGCTTCATCACAGTCACAATCTGTACATCTCCACCCTATTCAATTACTTTAGACTAAACTTCAGACAGCACTTTATAAATAAGCATAGCAAATGCTTTTCCTTGATGAAAATGGTGAATAGGTTTAGGTTAGCTGTTTTCGCACTTGATATTTAGTCTTTTTCATGAGAATAGCTCTACTCAAGTGGCTGTCTTCCTTTGTCTCCTTCTATGGAAAATACAGTTGCTTGTGACCACATTCAAATTTCAAACAGCAGACATATAAGAAATTTCTCCTGTTAGAAAACACCAAGGTTTCAAATTATTTCTTATGTGATACTTTGGGGGTTAAATATCCAGCTTTTAGAAACGTTTTGCTGTTTCCACAATATTTTACCATTATACTATTAATAAAATTACTATTGATACTAAAATATATGTATTGAATTTACTGTGAGTCATTTACATGTATTTTATTCATCAAAAAATTACAGAAATTCTGAATGGCTGCTACTATTTCTCCCATCTTTACAATGAGAAACTGAGGCAGAAAGTAACTGAATAATTATTTATATATCATACAGCAAGTAATGATAAAATCTGAAATCTAACTTTGATTCTAAATAGCATCCCTTCTCATACCCTACAAAGAGTCAATAGTTTATCATTTTTCATTTGGATTCTGAACTCTACTGTATTCTGGTACCCTCAAGGTGAATAATTTCCAAGAATTCAGATGATCACAGTAGCGAAATTATTTTTCTTGTGTTAGTCTCATTATTAATGCTATATCTTCCTAAAATGTACTGGTTTGGATGATAAATTTTAGTTCCAAGGCTACAAAGCTATTTGAATCAGTGCTTCAGGATAACCAAGTGTACTTTCCCTGTATCCCATATCTTACTCTATTAATCTGTTTATTTCATTACTTTACATTTTGATAAGCTCTCAGAATACCTGCTTCAAATACTGAGCACAAACTGACAAGTATGTGACACTGTCTATACAAATGAGCATAAAGTATAAAGAAATAAATGAAAAATCCCACTGTTGTTACAATGTTGACCACAAACCAACTTAATAATATAGTATTAGCAGTTCTATTTCCTGATAACCACAACACACTGAAGTTTTATTTAAGGCTAGATGATTCACCTTGCATTGGGCAATCCTTGTGTACCTACAAAAATACAAATCAAACTTTAGCTTTTTGGATATGTTCACTACTGGAATGGCTGTTCTGACTTGAGCTTTGGTTATTTTCATCAAGGGTTGGCCATCATGTTATTCCATCTCTGAACAATGAGCACTATGTTTTTTCTCTTTCAAAATTGATTAAACACAATTGATTTTCCCATCTAAACTTTCATCTGCCTCTCCTTCTGCCACTTCCATTGCAAACATGTTGTTGATGTTTTATTTGTTTGCTGTTCCGTTGATTTTATTTATGAGACAGGGTCACATAGTTTTGTAGCTCTGGCTGTCCTGGAACTCATTATGTAGACCAAACTGGCCAGAGAGATCTGGCTGCTTCTGATTCTGGAGTACTGAGATTAAAGGTGTACAACACCACTCCTGAATAGTAACATTTTATAAGTCTTGTACCAGAACTTAAAAGTTGTAATCTTTTATGAGAGTGGCAGATGGTTATAGATCAGATGCAGTAAATTAAGAAGACTTTGTAAACAGATAAATATCTCTGTCCATTGTGTCTTTTTATGTGGCTGATGGTTCCAGTCAACGCATGGCAGGACAAATTAGCTATTCCACCTTCTGTTTAACTAGGAGTAGGTATCTCCAGATATATAACTCTCATCAGAAGCAACATCTCAATGACAATAGGGGAGAAAAGCAAGTTCCTGCTTTTGCCACATTATTCAATAGTAAAGAAAGATAGAGGGATATAATTTATTCAACTTAATTATGTTACAATTTTATTAATAACTTTAATAATTTTATTATACATTTCTCAGATGAAATAAAACATTCTGAGAATTGAGAGATAGATAGTTCAGTGAGAATAGTGTCTATCATTCAAAACCCCAGCACCAACATAAAAACTAAGCATGGAAGTATATACTTATAACCTTAGCACTGCAGGGGAGGGGATAAAGCTAGAAGCTGGAGAGGTGGCCCTCCCAAGGAAAAGCAAACTAACTGGTTGTTCAGTGCCAAGTGGTCAACCCTGAAAACGTACATAACCATAATATTAGATTGAATAAACAGGTTACATTGAGAATTTATATGCATGTACAAACACATACATACACTCATACCATAACAATTAATGAAAATGAAAATATAAATTTGAAGAACAGACATGAGTATATAGAAGAGTTTAGAAAGGGAAGAGAAGGAAGAATATTACAATTAAAATACAATCTCAAAAATAAAATATCAGCAAAAACCCAAGTATAGTGGAACATCATGGTTAACTCAATGATGGTGATGTAAGGGGCAGAAACAGGCCAATATCTAGAGCTCACTAGCAAGTTAGCCTCACCTACTTGGTGAACTGCAGACAAATGAAAGACCTTGTTTCAAACAAAAAATGGTAGGCACCTGAGGAATGATTACTGAGATTTTCCTCAGATATCTGCATGTATAGATACACACTTTCTACTCCCAACACACACACACACACACACACACACACACAGAGAGAGAGAGAGAGAGAGAGAGAGAGAGAGAGAGAGAGAGAGAGAGATTTAAGTCTGGAAATGTTGCTCAGTGGTTAGAGCACTCACCTAGCATGTACAATACAACACATACACACTTATGCACACACACAGACAAACATGTGTACACATATAAATACACATATAAATACACACACATACACATATAAAAATGAAAAAAAATATTTAATATAATTTGAGGAGTGTGAGCACACATAAATACAAAACCTTTACCACTCTATCTATTACCTCAACTAGTTTCCTTATATTTCCCCCCAACCTTTTTTTGGTAAAGGCATTTACAATGTTCTTACTTTCTTAACAAATACCCATCATCAATAATAATATATTGCACAACTAAAAACTTACCAAGGTAAGAGGTCACATATTAAATACCCTGACCAAAACAAAGACATATACAGAAGAATAGGGTAGTTGCTTAGAGAAAGAGCATAAACACAAGATTTGAATGACTAATTTTAATGCTGAACTGGCTTGATTATACACTAGCAGGTCTTACTCATGACACCTCTGAAATGACCTGGGGAAGGGGGGTCTAGTAACTAAATATTTAAACAGGGAAAGCTTAAAAAGAATGAGAGAAAGAAGAGATGAAGGCAAGTTAACAAAAACTAAAGATGTTCATAAGAACAATATGAAATCTCACTAGTTTGTAAGCTAATGGAAATTATAACCAAAACTGGAAAATGAACAGAGATACCATGCTCTGGCAAACAACACTGCCCCTGAAGAATGTGCATTATTAAATAAAACCTCAGTGTTGGGAACAGAGTAATCACCTATTGGATATTGGTCAATGGTTCCCAGAGGCATCCAAATCAACATAGGCTCTCAATTTTCTAGCATAGCTACTGCTGAAAATACAATTCACTTTGCATGTAGAGCATAGATGAATCAATTACAAACTGAGCAGGAAATTTTTCCTCCTAGGCACCTTTCATGGTGGTAGAAGGTATTATCCGTCAGAAGGCATCATAGGACAAGCTAATAAGTAGCAGATGATCTTCCTGAGATGACCACCTTAGATTAAAATCTGGGATGGATCTCATGTGGGCAAAGCCAGGAGAAAATCATTTTAGGAAAGAAACCTGCTATTAATATGCTGTGTGTGTGTGTGTGTGTGTGTGTGTGTGTGTGTGTGTGTGTGTGTGTGTGTGTGTATCACTGGGTATTAGCATTAGCACACCCTTTTGGGCAGATCTCTGCAGATCTACAAGGATGTATTGTCTTGTAGTGATGTTATATAGAAAAATAAATGATGTCTCAAATCTTTATGAGAATCCTATAAGAATTCCCAAAATTATATAAGTATTTATTAAGCTCTTTTATAGTGGGACTGCTATTATGTATCTTCTGATATTCAAAACTTCAATGAGAACTCTGCCAATCTCCCATGTGTCACCAATTAATTGCTTATGATAGTAAGCAGTCTTTCTATTACTCAGAGCACATACTAAGAAGTGGTAAAAATCATTTACTAAAGGTCATAAAAAGGAAAGTAACAGTTTATTATAAGTGCTAGGACAAAAAGTTTTTCTACACAAAACTTGACTAATAAATTAGTTATGGTTTTTAAATAAAATGAACCTGTGAAGCTCTGACAGGTGATGAATGCTTAGCTAGATAATTACTCCAGATAAATATGCATGTAAACATTCTCTGTTATAAACTTCTATTTCAATTTATGATGTGAACTTATATATAAACTTGTGATGAACGTTTTACCACGAGATCATGTATTCTGAAAGATGTATAAGTGCTGAGGACAAAGAGAGGAGCATGAATTACCCTTGTTCCACTTAGGATCTTTCTGCTCCCCCACCCCTTTTACTTAGTGAACTTTCACAGGAAACCTTTTACAACTTAAAAATAAATGCTGGATTCACTTTTCAAAGTGTCCTTTTTTCTTCCTGCAACTTCAACTAACAAACTGAAAGTTAGAGCCCTGCAGTTCCTGTTAAGATAAAATAAAAGCAATATTACATAATCTTCACTGTTAGGCTGTATTAATTACCCAAGCCAGCAGCTTTTAAACCTCAGAATGAGCAAGAAAAAATTTATAACTTTTTAGAAGCTATTATAAGAATTTCAGTATAGTTAGAGAGCTAGAATGTCCAGAGACCATCAGACTTTAAAGCCACAACAGATTCCTACACTGTTCCATTTCAACTTGCTCCAGATGGGAGGATCCTGGCAGTTATCCTGCTTCCTAGTGGAGAAAAGACATAAATGATCTTATCTAGTCCTTTCCTGCATGTTAAAACCAACCCATCAAGCAATAAGTGTTTGCTGGTGTAATAGTGGCAAAATTGCGTAAGTGATTCATAGGTTGTGGGATGGTTCAGAGACCATTCTCTAGGTTAAACCTGAGCCTTATTTCACAGTAGAAAATTCATTGTTGATATTGTAAACATAATCAAACCATAGCTAGAGAAATCACAGGCCAAGAAAGGAAATTTTGATGTTGTATTCATAATGATTTTGTTATCAAACTACCTTCTACGTGCTTCTGTATTTATCAATAGCTTTATCATGCTCTCCAGTTTGTTCAGAGAAGGAGGAGGTGGTGACTAATGTAGACTCACAACTGTTCAAATGTTGTGAAAAAGCAATTGTGGAGACCCAGTTAATTTTGGCTTCGTCTTGCCAAGTTTCTTAAAACTTTCTCTCCCCATCCCATCCATATCAGCTTTTGGCTTATATTTCCTCTCTTTTCTATATTCACTTCATTCACCCCACAGTTTCGAGTATCACCTATGTTTTGATACCTTTGATATTTCTAGTTCTACGTAGTATTTTTATCTCCTCAAAAATTATGTAAATTTGAAAATTTTGTGAAACATCAATTCATGACTACCTAATGCATATCATAACATTAATATGACAATGATATGACAGCTGGAGGTAAAAATTATATAATTTAAAATATAAACATTGAACTTATTGTTATAGCTTAAAATGATGTTGAATTGAGAGACTTTGAAAATATACCTTTTAGGAAGGATTACTCCTTTCCACCCATGATTTATTTTAATGTTAACTTACTGTACAAGAGTGTTGTGTGTCAATTTGACTTCACTCTGGAAAACAGTGCAAAACACAAGACTATGAAAAAGGTTGATTTCTTTAACTTATATTGATTTGCTACTATAGTGATGACCCATTTTCTGGGGTTAAGGTTATATGCTTGATATTTAGTGAATTGAAAGTATATTCTGGCTTACACTTTGATAATATTCTATGCAAAGGGTCTGACAACCATTTATTCATAATTTCCTTTTCTTCCCCCAAGAAGGAGTTGGTATCAATGATTATCCCACAGGAATATGATTCGTCACATAAATAAGAGACCACATAAGCTATTTAAGATGGTCTTAGATTAAACATTGGGTCTCATAATAGTCATCATTCTTACTTTGTCTGAGCCAATGTGGAAGCTTCCTGGGATGCAAAGTTTTCTAAGAAGCCTCCTGACAGCTCCTTTAACTTCATGGTTCCTGAGGCTATAGATTAATGGATTTAGCATAGGGGTGATCAGTGTGTAGAAAATGGCAATCTGTCGATCCTGGTCTAACTTATAGGTAGATGATGGTTTGAGGTACATGCGAATCACAGAACCATACAGGAGCAGCACAACCAGAATGTGGGAGCCACAGGTAGACAGAGCTTTCCTCAGGGCAGTAATTGAATGCATGTGGGCAATAGCAAAACCTATGCGAACATAGGAGCCCAAAATAAAGAAGAAGGGGCTGACCACCACAACTACACCCTCAGTGAAAATTAACATTTCATTGAGCACTGGTCTAGTACAGGAGAGTTTCAGCAGAGGAGTGATGTCACAGAAGAAGTGGGTGACCTGGTTTCCACAGAAGGTTAAACGAGTGACCAACACACTGTACAGGAGACTGTTAAGGCTGACCACCACCCATGAGGTCAATGTTATTCTCAGACAGAATCTATGGCTGATAATGGCAGAGTATCTTAAAGGGTCACAGATGGCAACATAACGGTCATATGCCATGGCAGCCAGTAAGTGGCCTTCCATGCTGCCTACAGCCATGAAGAAAAATAATTGTGTCATGCAACGGTTATAGGAAATGCTTCGATCAACAGAGAATGTGTGCACCAGCATTTGAGGAATTGTGATAGTTGTTAAAGATATGTCAATCAATGAAAGCTGGCTGAGAAGGAAGTACATGGGGGTCTGAAGTTTGGGGTCTGTGCAAGCGACAAGTACTAATAGGGTATTGCCCAAAACTGACATCAGATACATGGTAAGGATAACTCCAAAAATAACTGGCTGCATATCTGGCCTGCTGGACAATCCCAACAACACGAATTCAGTCACTTCTGTCTTGTTTTTAGTGGCCATAAGTCATGGTCTACATCATCTGCAAAGAGGGAAGATCAGAGTTGGAAAGGAAAAGAAAAGATGCTAATACTTGGACAAATTTGTTCTTTTAATTATGGTGTTCTTTTAAGTCAACTGAGCTTACTCAAGATGAGGGTAGAAGGGATTTGATAAAATCCCACACACACACTCACACAAACAACAATTTACAAACATGTATCTACACACAAAATAATAATGATATATAACTATGCTACCATATACATGTAATAAAAATGTGGTCATTGTTCTAATCTTACTTACTGTCATGAGTCAATTCAACTTTTGGATGGTCCTTATTTCTATGCCTCTGATTATGATAATACACATGTGTTTGCATATTACCGTGATATCTATGCCCTTTTACCACAAAATATGAAACTCCTCCTTCTTCACAGTGCCTCACCCATTTTTTCTTTCTTTTTCAAGTTTCAATGGTTGTTTTAGTTCCTGGTTTTCATCAACTTTTCTGTGCATATTCAATAAATAGCCAGACAATATAATTAGATGAAGTAGTCATTTTCAGTCTCTGCAAGTCAAGATTATTTTTGTTTTATGTCTACATATACCTAATAGGTGAAAACATTTTTCTTTCTATCTTAAATGAGAAAATTACTGCCTGTACTGCCTACATGCATCCCTTTTCTTTTCCAGTAATTACTTTCTGTTAATTTTTTACAGGTTTTATGCCTGCAGAAGCTACATTTTTTAAACATGCTGCTTTACATACTGTTTTAACTAATTCTTTGATGAATGGAGAATTTGGAATGGGGGTTGGTTTCAAGGAGTGGTTTCACCATGTAACTCTAGCTGTCCTGAAACTCACTCTGTAAACCAGGGTGTCCTCAAAACCAGAGAGACCCACCTGCTTCTGCCTCCCACATGGTGGGATTAAAGGTGTGTACCATCCCACCAGCTTGTAGCTTTTAATATGAAGACTGTGGTTTATTTGTGACATTTCTTACAGCTCTTTAAAACAGGAGTAGGGAGATGGATAGAATACAGACCTGAATACTTTCTCAGAACTCAAATAAAAGCTAGGTGTCATGGTACACATTTTTCTGTCTATCATTTTTCCCAAAAGTATTTTGAATTAGACATCAATCTTCAATTAATCTCTACCATGTTTTCTATCTCACTTTCTTTCTATTTCATAAACTAGATTGCAATCACAGTAATTCACAACCCATGTTTATTCTATTCTCGCAATCACGTTATTGTCCTTTGAGATCTTTATTATACAGCTTAAATATAATGCTTTTCTTTGAGTGTGTGTGTGTGTGTGTGTGTGTGTGTGTGTGTGTGTAGTGTATGTGTGTGTGTGGTGTATGTGTATATATGTTTGTGCCTCCATGTTCCTTGTTATAAATAGTTGATATCAATTGCTCATGCAATTATGAATCCACACAACTCTCCCCCAGGAATATGAAAGTTTACTGTCTGAAATTTTTTAAAAAAACTTATTTTTAGGCTACCTGAAGCTTTCCTCTGAGACATACAAATAAAATTAATAGTTTTAACTTGCCTGTTTTAGATAATATTTTTCAAATTTTCACTGGAATAAAAAGATGTCCTGAACTTCAAGATAAAGAGAAGGATGTATGCAAAATGACTTGTTTGGTCATAATGCCAGAAGATATTAACTTTGGTCCACACTTCTATGCTTTACCTAAACCTTTCACCCTTCCTCTTCCTCACCCTTGTTCTTAATTGGCTTCCTCTCACATGCCATCGCAAGAAGATTATTGTCCTCCTCCACTGCAATCCTTCTTAGTAGTGTAAGATGAGGTGATTTTGTTACGTTGTCCTTAAAATTCCAGTAAAATATCATACTTGCTAATGATCTTCCCTCCTTCTCAATACAGTTTCCCTTTGTTATCACTTTGGTGAGTTATTTACAGAGACAGAGGAACTAAACGCAACGTTAAAGCCACCTCAGAGACAGCTGATTCCTTAAGGGGACTGTCTCTACCACAGGCAGATTTTCAAAACTATTGCTCAGAGCGTTTGTTTTTAACACTTTAAAAATTTCCTTTAGAAACTCAGATAGCAGATGAATATTTGCACTGTATTTACCACAAAAGCTTTGCTTCATTGGACTGTAGCTTTCTTCGACTCTTGTTACATCTTCCTGAATCACATCTCTATTCATTTGGCTAAAATTTGGCTTTCCCACATCTTCTCATTCACGTGTTGTCAGACTATCTTTAGGTAATGAACTCTACAAACAAGAAAGAGCTGAAAAGATAGAGAAGTCTTAAAATTTCTAATGTTCATTCTTTTGCCTTCATTTCTTCTTATATCTGTACATATCAGTATACTCAGCTAAAATTATTTTATGTGTGTAGTATGTCATTATTTATTCAAAATCCAGCAAAATTCTGAGGTCAACATACATGTGGAAATGAATTTGAAGAGATAGGCTGGAAGAAAGAAAGATGAAGTAAGCCCCTGTCTTTGTGAAAGAAAACATTATCCAAGAAATTGTGAGGAAGTCTCTTATTTCTTTCTCATAAAGATAAGAATATTGCAATGCAATATGCAACTCATTTTCTTTCAAGTGAATCAAAATTGTGCTTTTCAATCATTCACATTCAAGAAAAGTAGGAAAAAATAGGTGTGTTTTGTTGAGGGTTTAAAAAATCCATGTATACTCCTTTTCTCTTCTCTCACCTCAATTTTGCTCCCATCAGACCATGAGTGCCATCAACCTGTTCAAGTGTAGCTATAAAGAATGCTGAGGCAAAGAGCGGAAAAATGGTTGTTCTTTAGAAGAGATGAGACAATACCAAAATAGACAGTGCAGGAACTCTTCAAATCAGTAAATTTAACTGAGATCCAGAAGAGGTAAATAATGCCTGAAAACAAACACATAAAAAGCTGTAGTCTGCGAGGTGTTTCAGGGCTGGTGTTTTAGAGATATTGTGAGACATGGAGGAGTGAGAGCTGGCATTACTAGTCAAACTCTGACTATTCTTACCTTTCCTCTTCTAGAAACGCTCTAGATGACATGCTGTTCCTCTTTATTATTTCATCAGTGTCTAAATGTTAGAAATAGACACCCTTAGAGACTTATTGATATAAATTCTGTTGTCAGTCTCTGTCATGTTTCAGGATCTTAGATCTTTGGCACATTTCTCCATACCTTTCTCCATGTCTTTGCTCCATCTTGGCACTTACGTTTCACTGAAAAAAAAATCTGTTTTTATTGTAATTATCAATTTTCCATATTATTCCTTCTACTATTTCATCTTGATTTTCAACTCTGATCTTCTTGGTGCCAATGTCACTATTTTTCTGTTTTCTGTTCCTTTCAATTTACCTTGGAACAGGATATAATGTTCTTCTCATATCATTTATGGAGTACACAGAGTTAGGGATATGGGCAGAGTCACTTTCTCTCTTGTTCATTAAGATCCCTGTCATATAATTTTCTATGAAAGCCTTTCAATAGGGTAGTTCGTCACAACCAAGCAGGCTTGAAAACATGCACTCACTCTGGGACTCTCTTAACCCCAGGAGGCTCCTGTTCTGTTCAGAAACACACTAATTAGAATGGCTTAAGCTCTTGCACCTTCTATATCCAATGGGGCTTTAACTCACAAGCCTTCTCATTCTTTCTTCTTGTGTTTAGATTCTACCACACAACAGAGTAAAATACATAAAACTTCGGAAAAATGGGCCTTCAGGGGAAGTCTACCCTTTGGGGGACACCATCTTAATCTTGTAAACTATCAACAGTCAAGCAAGAAGGAACCCGAGGGATAGCTGATTCCCTATTCATAATCTTAAAGAGTATTTTCTCATAATATATATTTCCTGTAATATTTATATAAATACAAATAATCTAACTCAGATAAATTAGGTGCTAGACATGAGATATGTGATAGAGCAATAGGACAACTCTGACAATTACTACATCTTCAAGGTCTGTCTTTTCCTATTCTCTCCAAATCCAAACCTTTTCTTAATTAAATCTGGCCATTTAGATTATTTCATTTGTTTATTTAGTTTTTTGTTTATATCATCTTCAAATAACTTGATTTAAATGATTTTTAGAAGAAGCAACAAGTGGAGATATTCTTAATCTCATTTTAAAATATAGCAATAATGACTTATAACTTAATGATGATAAATTGTGCAAAGTGGATATAAAGCACTGTGTTTCATCATTCACCTGCATTAAAGAAATTCAATCACTATCTAGAAAAATCAAAGTACTATTTACTAAGTATGATCAAATTCCATAAGAAATAAATATATTTAATTCAGTATTTTCAAAATAAGGACTACATTTGAAAAAGATTATTTTATCATCCATCACCAAGTAGGTAGCCATCAAAGCAGATACATACCAGCACTAATCTGACTCAGCAGGTTGTATTTTGTGTGTGTGTGTGTGTGTGTGTGTGTGTGTGTGTGTGTGTGTGTTGTGTGTGTGTGTGTATACACTCATGCACATATATACAAATATACAAATATGTAACAATAAAGAAAAACAGGCCATGAATTTGACAGGGAGCAGTATTATATCTAGGGGAACATAAGAGTGTTTGAAGAGAAGAGGGAAATAATGGTAATTATTTTAAATAAATTATTTTAAAATCCATGGAATGGTTTCCAATGGTATTTGGGTCTCTCATATCAGCCTCCCTTATATTGACTCATCCTTAGACTCATCCCATTAATGGATGAACACTGAAAGATAAAACTAGGAGGAAAAATACACCAAACAAGGTAATCCAGGCTCAGAAAGATTATATGTGTGTTTGGTTCCTAGCTTCAAATCTCTCCGTTTTGTTCTTAATCTGGAGGGGTTTTTATTCTTTTTTCTTTTATTGAATATTTTATTATTCACATTTCAAATATTATGCTCTTTCTTGGTTTCTGCTTCAGTAATACTCTATTCCATGTCCCCTCCCCCTACTTCTATGAGAGTGTTCCCCCACCCACCTATGTCCTCCCTCCTTCCTGCCTAAGCATTCCCCTACACTGGGGCATCAAGCTTTCACAGGACCTAGGGCCTCTAATTGATGCCTGACAAGGCCATCATCTGCTACATATGCACCTGGAGCCATCAGTCGCTCCATGTGTACTCTCTTGTTGGTGGTTTAGTACCTGGGAGCTCTGGAGTGTCTGGTTAGTTGATATTGTCATTCTAGTAACTTTACATTAAGGAAACTAGGAAATGGTCATAAAGGATCCCATGGGAGGGGTGCAGAGATAGCATAATGCAGGTAATATAAAAACAGAGAAGGTGAATTTGTGGATTAGAAAATGTAAGCAGAGATGGAGAAGTATGCGCTAAGAGGGCAAGATAATTGAGCAAATTTTAAGACATATGTGAAATCAATATGGAAATTTCTTACTTTGTCAGAAAATTAAAAATTGTAAGTTAAAAGAGAGAGAAATGAGATAATTACCATATCTGGATAATGTGTAAAGAAGTTTATAAGACTCAAGAATGTCTTAAGTATCAATTTGATACATTTTTTCCTACAAAGGATAATGAAGTCCAAAGGTCTTGATTGTAAAAGAGGTGTGTGTGTAACTGTGTGTGTGTGTGTGTGTGTGTGTGTGTGTGTGTGTGTGTGTGTTCTCCTACCAACTGTTGTAGCTATATCTTCTAGTTTTCTATACTACGATCGGTTACAAAATATCTTAGTCACATGTTTCAGGCTTCATACTACCTCTTCATCCCACAAAACACATTTCTCTTATTTTGGCTGGTTTCATGTCAACCTGATACCAGCTAGAGTGATCAGAGAAGAAACATCCTCAATTGAGGAAATGCCTCCATGAGATTCAGCTGTAAGGAATTTTCTCAATTAATGACCAACAAGGGAGGGCCTAGCCCATTGCCTTGGTCCCATCCCTGGACTGGTGGTCCTGAGTTCTATAAGAAAGCAAACTGATCAAGCCAGGGGAAGCAAGCCAGTAAGAAGTATTCCCCTATCAACTCCTGCCTCCAATATCTTGCCCTCTTTGAGTTCCTGTCCTGGCTTCCTCCTGTAATAAATGATGATCTGGAATTTTCTTTCCAATTTGCTTTTAGGCCATAATGTTTCATTAGAGCAATAGAAATTCTAAGACACCTATGCACTTCACATTTATTTAGTCTCATATAGATATTAATTTATAAATTTATTATTTTGAATTTCAGAGAATGTTTGAACATATCTATATGGAATTTTACCTCAAGGCAAAAATTTTTATATGAAATAGTCACCTTACTCTATTGAGGCTGTCAGATAAAAAGTCATACAAAGATGCTTATGTGTGTCACCTGCCTCTACAACTACAGGTTTTCAGAATCTATATTTAATGGTAAGGCCATGGTAAAATGATTGTATTGCACATCCTCATATGAGCTATGTTCTGCATTTTGGAGTCAATAAATTCTTGACAACTGTCTCACAAAGCAGTTCTATTACTGTGTTTAGTATGTCTATTCTCTTTCCTTTCTATATTAGGTAGGGTTGTTAGAGGCAAATGGGATATGTGTACATATTCAAAATGGTTATTTACTAAATTGATTTATACAATAGAAACTGGGTAATGGGTACCTAGTTCACTGTGCTGTCTTAATTTCTCTCCCCCTCTTCATCTGGGCATTCTGTTTACTTTAAGGTGTTAACCTTACTCAGGGTAGATCTCCCCATTCTGAGTCACTGTCAATTGCCAGTCTGGAGACACCCTCACACAGAGAGATGTATTTCAACAGTTCTAGGACTCTCTTACTCCAACCAAGCTGGCCAATAAGATTAACCATCTCACCTTCCTGTACTCAAAGTGAGTTTACCCCAATTCCTCCAGGGCTCCCTTGTCTGTCTAGAGGTGCCTGTGTCTCAACTGTCTCTTCAGTTTTTGATTTTTCAAAATGAAAAAGGCTTATTCCATTGAATGAGAAACAGCTCCCGTGATCAGTAAAGGCGAGACAAAAATCAATAGATGTAAACTACTAGTGAAGTTCTTTGGATCATAGTATAGCCTATAAAAGTGTCTTTGAATTTATGTAGAAAATGGGTTACATGGCCCACCAAGTAGCCCCTTGGAGCTCCATTGTAAAGTTAGGCCTGGCTTCTTCTCAGACCCATGCTCCCAGAAATAAAAGTCAGAGTAAAAATACTTTTATAAATACCTTGACCATAGAACAAGGCTCTACTTTCTACTGTTGTGGGTTTGGTCTAATGCTGCTTATATCATGTTAATCTTGTCCCCCAAAATTTCATGAGATTCCACAGGTATGTGCATAAGACATTGAGGGAACCCTTTCCCCCCAGCTGATTTGTATTGGTAAATAAAGTTGCAAGCAGACAATGGCTGGGAAGGGAGACACAAGAGGGACTTTTAGGATTCCCAGGCAAGTGATTGAGTTAGGAGAGAGAGGGGAGATCCACTATGCCTGGAGAAGAAAAACCAAGACACCATTCCTGAGAGGTGCAGGACAGAAAGCATAGCCACCATGTAGGAGCCAGGTAAATGTAGCTTGAAAGGGCTGCATGCACGACTGTTTCTATGGCAGCAAAGATGGAATATAGATTTTAGTAAATAATAACTTGGGAATATCACAGGGAGTAGATTAGCCACATGGAGGTTAGGGAGTTGCCAAACCATCAAACTGGTTTAAGCAGATCAAACTATAAAGTGTTGTGTATGTTTCTTTCATTAAGGAACCCAGAACATTGGGCCAGGTAGCAAGGACAGTCACCACTGCTGGAATCTTTTGAGTATCATTAATTGGCCACATCTACAGATTAGATAAAAACTTAGATTACCCAATTATTTTAACCTACATTCTGTCACATAGGTGGTTACCTGTGCTCTGGTATCATGGGTCCTATTCCTTACATCTTCCCAGGATGATGATCTCCCACCTGGCTCTATCCCAGAATTCTTTCTCCTCCCTCATGTTCCATCTCTCATTTCCTGTCTTAGTCATAGGCCATAGGATTTTTAATTGACATGTGATGTACCCGTACAATACATTAAGGTATACTCTCTATAGATTACTCTGTCCACCTTTCTGCTCATTTTCATCCCACCTGCAGATCCAGTACCATACATGTTAGATCCATTCCCTCCATCCATTCCCCTCCCCACCAAGTCTTCTGGGGCATGCCCAGCTTCCCTGAGCTGTGTTCTGTCACCCTGAAGTTCCAATGTCCAGCCAACTGATCTTCATGAGTCCTACAGAACAAGAAAAATAGAGGTTAGATTCCTTACTCTCCCCAGCCCCAAACCCTTTCCTTCCAGGTCTCCAGTAGCACACCAAACTACTCGGAGACTTGCATTGCTCCCTATTGCCAAGCTCAAGGCAGCCTACCAGAGGTCTGCTACACCAGGAATATCTAGGTTAGCTCTACCTTCCCATTACCTACTACATCAGGAACATACAGGGACAACCAAATTGCTAAAGGCCAGCCATTAGAACACAATCAATAAAAGCCTTGGTAATATGACAACTTCAAAGCATAGCTATCCTACTACAGCAAGTCTTGGACAGCCTAACACAACTAATGCACAAAAATGGCATTAAAACCAATCTTATAAAGATGATAGAGTCCTTTAAACTGGGAATGAATAAATCTCTTAAAGAAATACAGGAAAATACAATTAAATAGTTGAAGGAAATCAATAAAACTGTGCAAGACTTGAAAATAAAAATAGAAGCAATAAAGAAAACACAGACTGAGAAAATCCCGGAGATAGAAGAGAGAATCTCAGGCATAGAAGATAAAATATAAAAAAATGATACATTAGTCAAAAAAATGGTTAAATATTAAAAACTTTCTGAAACAAAACATCCATGAAATCTTTTCTACCATGGAAAGACCTAACCTGAAAATAATAGGAATAAGAGAAACTGAAAAATCACAGCTCCAAGGATGTGAAAATATTTTCAACAAAATCATAGAAGAAAGCTTTCCCAAAGTAAAGAAAGAGGTATCTATACATATACAAGAAGTGTGTATAACACTTATTAAACTGGACCTGTCAGCAGTCATCTAGGACAGGCTAATGGCATTCAAGCAACTTTCCTGAAGATAGCCATTTTTGCATGGTTGCTATGGGTAAACTCTGAATTTTAGGGCCTTTGGAGACCTCATCTCAGGATTAATTATTACTGCTGATATGTCTTTCCTGATATTATTAGATATTGTAATGACTCCTCGGCATAGTCCTATCATATTGTGCAGAGTTTCTGCACAGCAAGAAAGATGAACTCCTTTGTAGATATGCTGTGTAGACAGATTGGTGATTTTTAAAATTCCTAATAATGATTCTATAGAATTCCTAAATTTATACTAGTTATTTGAGCCCTCTATATTATGAAAACTGCTATGAGGGCTCTGTAAACCTTCAAACCTTCTTGTGTTGTGGACTAATTGTCCTAGGATAGAAAGTAGTCTTGGAATAAATTTATGATCATGAAAAACATTCCTTCTAGGTTTGCCATGAAACCATTATCTGATTACTAAAGATCATAAACTGGGAGTGGACAGTTTATTGAAGGAACAAGGACAAAAGATAAAATATTGACTGGATTTAATTATACAAAATTTCAAAACTAATGATGCAAAAGGCAGATGATTTGCCTCTTGAAAAAATTGTGTTAACTTATGACAGAAGAATTATTGTTTTAAATTTTTTATCAACCTGTGGATCTAGTGACAAATATTGAACATTTAGTTAGATATTAGTCTTAATGGAAACACATGTAAACATTTTTTCTGTAACTTCTTATTTGATTTATTGACTTGAATTAATGTCTTGAACTTGATATGAACTTCTTTTGGAATATGAAGACATTTGGAAAACCATGAACAAGGCTTCTTTTATTCAGAAATAAATAGGAAAGGGCTTTTATTCAAACAATATAGAGAAGAGGCTTTTTTCCTTTCAGCAACAGAGAGGACAATGGTTTTTCTTACTTGGGATCCTTTTCTTGCTTTCAGCAACAAAAGATAGAAGCTTTTTTTCTTTTTCTGAGCAATGAAAGTTGAAGTTACTTTTTTTTAAGCCAGAATGCACATGGCATGAAGGTTTATTACAATTGCTATTGATCAAATTAACTCATAAAAAGACAGTTTTCTTTCACTTTCTCAAACAAGAAGCTAAAACATTCATCTTTCACTAATCTGTGCTAAAGAATCAATGGGGGTAACCTTAGCTGTGGCTCGTGACATTGGGGATATGGATCCTGGAGAGGCCATCCTCTTTTGTCCAGGCAGGAACCCCATTGGTGTGATAGAGACATGAACCCAGCTACAAATCTTTCAATCCAATATTTATCCTGTTTACAAATAATGCATGCAGGGAGGGAGCAAAGACTAAGGGGATGGCCAACCAATAATTGGCCTAACTTGAGACTTGTCCCATGGACAAACATCAATCCCTAACTCTGTTACTCTGTTACTCTGTTATGCTTGCACACAGAACCAAATTGTGTTCTGAGAGGCTCTACCCACAAGCTGACTTAGAGAGATACACATACCCACAGCCAAACAGTGGATGGAGTTTGGGGGTTCTTATGGAAAAATAGGAGAAAGGATTGTGGATCCCAAAAGGGATAGGAACTCCACAGGAAGACCAACAGAGTCAATTAACCTGGGCCCTTTGGACTCCTAGGGTCTGAACCACCCACCAAAGAACAAACACATGCTAGACCTAGACCTCCCTGCTCATATGTAGCAGATGTGAACCTTTTTCTTCATGTGGACCCTGAAAAACTGGAGTTGGGGCTATTCCAAAAGCTGTTGCCTATATATGGTATATTTTCTGCGAGCTGGGCTACCTTGTCTGGCCTTAGTGGGAAAGGAAGCACCTAGCCTCACAGAGACTTAAAAGGCCAGGGTTGAGGGAATCCAGACGAGGTCTCACATACCCAGAGGAGAAGAGAAAGGAGGAGGGAGGGAGGTTTGTGGGAAGGGGTGACTGGAGGGGGCAGTGAGCAGGATATAAAATGAATAAATAAACAAATAAAATAAGTTTTTCAAAGTGGCACAAGCTAAACAGAAAATTGTCAACAGAGGAATCTCAAGTGGCTGCAAACCACTTAAAGGAATGTTCAAAGTCCTTAGTCACAAGGGAAATGTAAATCAAAACAATTCTGAGATTCTATATCACACCTGTTAGAATAGCTATGATCAAAAACTCAAGAGATAGCACATGCTGTCGAGGATGTGGAACAAGAGGGATACTACTCCAATGATGGTGGGAGTCCATACTTGTACAACCACTTCGGAAATCAATCTATCAGTATCTCAGAAAACTAGGTAGGCTATTCTACCTCAAGACCCAGCAATACCATTCCTGGGAAAATACCCAAAAGATGCTCCAACATCCCACAGAAACGTGTGCTCCACTATGTTCATAGCACCTTTATTTCTAATAGCCAAATGCTGGGAAGAACTTAGATGTCCCTCAACCGAAGAATGAATACAGATAGTGTGATACGTCTACAAAATGGAATACTATTCAGCTATGAAAAACTAAGACATCGAGAATTTTGTATCAAAGGGATGGAACTTGAGCAGTAAGTTAACTCAAACTCAAAAGGACATTCATGGTATGTATTCAATTATAAGTGGATATTAGTCATAAAATACAGGATACCCATGCTATACTCCAAGACTCAAGGAGACTGGGCAAGAAGATGGGCACAAGAAAGGATTCCTGAGACTCACTTGCAAGTCTCACATAGAAGGTAGATGGAGGGTCAGAACTGGGTGGGAGAGTGGATTGGTAGAGAAGTAGTGGTGTGGGGTCAGTTGTGTGTGGGGGACTAGGAGATAACTAGGTGGGCATAGAATTAATGGAAATCTGCAATTGATGGATGGGAGGGAGGTGACATCTCTAGGAAGAGATGGAGACCTGAGATAGGGGAGGTGTCCAAGAAACACTAGCTGTGTCCTTAGCTGTGACTCACAACATTAAGAATACAGAGCCTGGTGTAGGAGATGCTGCCTCTTTTGGCTAGGCAGGAATCCTGGGGAGCAATAAGGACACAAACCCTCCCACAAAACTTTTGACCCAAAACTTAGCCTGTCTGAAAGAAATGCAGGAATTGGGAATAGAGCAGAGACTGAGGGAATGACCAACCAATACCCAGCCGCCCAAATTGAGACCCACCAAAGGGCAAGCATCAATCCCTGACATTTTTAATGATACTCTGTTGTGCTTATAGGCAGTCGTCTAGTATGGCTGTCCTCTGAGAGACTCTACCCACCAACTAACTCAGACAGATTTAGACACCCACAGCCAAACAGTGGATGGAGATTGGAGTCTCTTATGGAAAAATAGGAAGAAGGATTGTAGCCCATAAACGAAATGTTCAATGTCCATAGTCATCAGGAAAATGCAAATCAGAACAACCCTGAAGTTCCATCTTACACCTGTCAGAATGAGAAAGATCAAAAACTCAAATGATGAACAAGAGCAAGGGGAACATAGCTCCATTGCTGGTACGAGTGTCAAACCGTACAACCACTTGGGAAATTGGGAATAGTTCTGTCCCAGTACCCAGCTATACCATTCCTGGACATATACCTAAAGGATACCCCACTATAGCATAGGGGCAGCTGGTCAACTATGTTCATAACAGCTTTATTTGTAATAGCCAAAATAGTGGAAACAACTATATTCCCTTCAACTGAAAAATAAACAAAATTTAATGATCTATACAATGGAATACTGTTTAGCTGTTAAAAACAAAGACACTGTGAAATTTTCTGGCAAATGGATGGATCTTGAGAATGTCATCCTGGAGTTAAGTAACCCACCTAGGAAGAAAGGAATGGTGTATGCTCACTTATAAGTGAGCATTAGCCACAAAATGCAGGATAAAGAAGCCACAACCATGCCTCAACTCATAGACCCAAAGAAACTGGGTAATAAAGAGAGTCCAACGGAGGTTCAGTGACTCTCACTCAGATGGGAAATGAATTTGTAATCAAAAGTGAATGGAAGGAGGGAACTAGGTTTGAGAGGGGTGAGGAGAGAAATAAGGATGGTGATCAGGTCTGAGGAAAGAAGGCAGGAGAGTGCTGGGAGTGAGACTATAAATTGATCAGGGCATCTCTAGGTCCCATCCTACATGGTGATGCAAGACCCCAGGAACATTCTCCTCTGGCATTGTTGTTTCCAAACCTACTCTACCATGAGAAATACCTCATCACATCAAAAGGAGTCTCAAATTTGAGGGCTGAGGGCCCTGCACAAGACCCATGATATGAAATTTACTCAAAGAGAATCTCCTCCCTTCAGTAAGAGGTCCTTTACACAGCTCCATAGTGGAGGGTAATTTTTATGACCCTAGATTGCCTATCTAACATGGCAAGACCAGAATTTAAAATTTTTTACCTCTTTACTTGGTTTTTGTTTAAATGATTTTTTGTTTTGTCTTCTGTTTTTCTCTAATAGAGGAAATAACACAATAGAAAAGATCCCTTCATGGTAAATGTCCTTTTTTCCACTCATAACGAAAATAATTCATAATAAATAGTCCCTTCATGGGAGAAAAAGTTTAGGGGAGCTAAACTTTTACTACAAAGCTAAATCAAGGCATAAAGTACTAAGCCAATTCATTTTAAATTTCCAAAGGTATTAGTCACTCATTATATGGATGATACCTTACTAGTTAATTCAAATACAGATACCTTTAAAATATTTGAAGAAATAAAAAGAATTTGGCTTTGTTGGGAATTAGAAATTGTTCCTAAAATACAAGAAATTCTGTTAATTATCTAGGACTTAAGATAAACTTACAGAAATTCATTGCAAAATTAAATCATCCCATATATGGTCAAGAACCTGAGGCTAGATAGGTCTTGGGCCTAGAGAAAAAACAAATATGCTTTTTGAAGCTATTGTGAAGGGTTTTGCTTCTCTGAATTCTCTCTCAGTTCATTTGTCAGTTGTATATAGTTGTATACACAATTTTACATGTCAGTTTTGTACTGTGCTACTTTGCTGAAAGTGTTTATCAGCTATAAAAGTTTCTTGGAGAAGTTTTAAGGTATTTTATGTATAAAATTATATCATCTGCATGTAGAGCTACTTTGACTTCTCCCTTGCCCGTCTGTCTCCCTCTGATATGCTCAAGTTGTCTTGTTGCACTGGCTGGGACTTCAGGTGCTATATTATATTGAGTGTGTATGGCAAGAGTGGGGATAAAAGATATGTTAACCTCAGAACAGAAGTCAGAAAATGTATTGCACTGGCAAAGAGAACACACACTTGTTTCAACAGGAACTGAAAAGCTTTGGATTCCTTCAAAACTATTTAAGATTAGATTTGATCAGAGGAAACCTCCTAAAAATTTTGGCAACTGATATAGAAAAATTCTCTCTCTCTCTCTCTCTCTCTCTCCTCTCTCCTCCTCCTCCTCCTTCTTCTTCTTCCTCCCTCCCCCCATCTCTGATCTTATTTTGAAAGCTAAAATTAAAGAAAAATCCCCAACATAAAGATATTACTTTTTCTTCCATTTTTATTAAATTAACTATATACACTGGGGGTCCAACCTTGGCAGGACCAAGGGATTCTACTGGTGCCCCAAAACATAATACAGGTGGGTATTATCTTCAATGCCTCAAAGAGAAACACTATGACAGATGGATTGTAGTGCCACTCAGCATGCTTGAGCTGCCTCCATTCTCCAGGACTTCACAGAGGCAATAAAAAGAGAAGTGGCTTGCTTTACATGTGGTAAAAAGGGACACTGAGAAGGTAAGTGCCCTATGGGGGGCCCCTCTACCAGAAATGCCATCCCCAAGGCAGTCTGTCCCTGATGGTATAGGGGCTTCCACTGAAGGAAAGATTGTTCGTCTCATTATGACAAGGATGGCAAGCCACTGGAGCATTTACACTAAACAGGGAAGCACTCAACTCCAACAATAAAAAAGAAAGTTGCACCAATTGAGACTTTATGAGTTTCCAGCATCTCAGAAGGCTTTCCCTCAAAGATAACCATAAAAATAGGTGACAAACCATTGAAATGTCTCATTGATACTAGAACAGAGAAAACAATTTTAAGACAACAAGAGGTCTCACAAGTTAGGGATCTAATTTGGAGGCCTCTGCTTCTAAACACAGGAGGTTGCTCTCGTGCTTTTATCACCAAACAAGCCTAAAATGTGAGGCCTTTGAAGGATCTCTGGGCATAATATGCCATCTTGTGGCCAACATTGCTACAAATCTTCTAGAAGGAGACATTCTGGAGGCTCTGAAAGTTCCTTTTACTAGCCATCCAAAAAATACAGTAGGTGTGGTGGTTTGAATAGGTTTGACCCCATAGAGTCATGTGTTTAAATGTCTGGCACTAGGAGACATGGTCTTATTTGAGAGGGCTTCCTTGTTGGAGGAAGTGTGGCACTTTGTAGGTGGGTTTTGAGGTCTCCTATGCTCAGGCTCTACCCAGGGCTGGAGAGCCTCCTACTCACTGAATGTGGAAGATAGTCTCCTTTTGGTTGCCTTTAGAACTCTTAGCTCCTTCTGCAGCACCATGTCTACCAGTAGTCTTTCATGATTCCTACCATGATGATACTGGACTGAACCCTGAAACTCTAAGTTAGGCCCAATTAAGTGCTTTCTTCTGTAAGAATTGCTATGATCATGATGCCTCTTTATGGCAATAAAACCCTAAGACAGGAGGGTAAATAATAATGTCTGAAATAATAATTATTCTCATAAAAGTTTTAAGACCCTCCCTCAGGTTACCCCCAATTAATCTAAGGGTTACTTTAAATATAGAATCCCTTGCTGCAATTGGCTCTCCAATAAGCCTATCTAGATTAAATGTTGGTCTTTATCATGGGAGAAACTTAAAGTACTCACACAATTAGAAAAAAAAAAAACCAAAGAACAAAACCAAAAACCTCTAGCTTTACTATATTTGCCCTTCCCACAGACCATGAAATACCTATGTGTTTGCTATTTAAAAAAACAGCTCAGGGGAATGGGGACTGATATGAGATTTAAGAACAATTATCAAGACCATGCAAGTTTAAGTGGACCCCCAGAGGATGATACTCCTCATTTCCAACATTCCTGCCAATGTCTCTCTTCTAGCAAAAGACATTAAAGGCTGATTTTTTTTCTTAACCATCTTACTACTTTCCCTATCCTCCCTAGAATTTAAACACAAAGCATAGCTTATTCTGTCCATCACATTCTTTTTCTTTTTTTTTTTCGGAGTTGGGGACCGAACCCAGGGTCTTGCGCTTGCTAGGCAAGCGCTCTACCTCTGAGCTAAATCCCCAACCCCCTGTCCATCACATTCTTATGAATGGAAATTTCCCTCACATCAACACGCCCTCTTAAACCCACTTTTAACCTTCTCACAAAACATTTATCACCTTCCTCCAAAGATTTTTTGGGAAACCTTAGTTGACTTCAACCATGGCTTTCCCTCACTACCATTACCCTAGTGCCTCTCTTTTATCTCCTTAAGGGAAATAAAAATCCCTCATCCTGGAGACCTCTTCCTTCAGAGGCAGTTGAGGTTTTAGACTCCATTAATGCAGCCTAAAAGACTTGCTAGGTATTATACAACAATGCCTGTTTAGCTTCTTATTTTTTTTTATTCCTCCCTGCCCTCACTGAAGTTCTGTATCAGCTCCAGGGAGTTCTGGAAAGACTCCACACACTAGTGGGCAGTGCACTGCTGACTCAATACTATAATTAGACATGGCAGGGATAGAACCCTGTAAACTTCAGAAAAAGAATCAGACGTCCTTGTTGTGCCTTATCTCTCTGATATTCAATGGCTACTCAGAAATCACATCCACTTTGTTATTAGCCTGACAGTATTTTGGGGACAAATTTGAAATCATTGCGTTAATTAAAGATGGGCTTCTGCCCTACCTCTGTTTGGTAGCTAGTCCCATCTCTTTGCAAAGCCCATCACCAAGGCCACTTCAATATTTACTGATGAGGAAATAGGGGAGCCATGGCAATAATAATCCCCCAAGGATGAACCCCCATTGTTCAATTCAGAGAGTTGTCCCATCACCTCTTCCCAATATAAGAAAATAATCTACTCTTCCCCCTTGCCTCATAAGGTCCTCTTCCCGATCCCATCCTACATATTCCTGTAACATCACTCTCACCAAGCCAATGTGTATAAACCCCAAACTCTTCTCTCATGCAATAACATCACCAATCCTTGTGTTAACTCCTCCCTCCAAGGTTTTGCAACCTGTGCAAGTCACCTGGTAGCTAGGGCAGTACAGGGAAAAAAGAAAGATCTCCACCACTCTACTTGTCGGATTCAACTTGGCCAACTTAGTAAACGCAACAGGAGCCACTGGGGCAGAGCTGGTACAGAAACAGCACCTGGATGATGACTTCTAGTACAAGTTTGACCAGTCCATGACCTCTAGCTTGATTTACCTAAAGCCCTTTCAGGGGCAGATAACCTCCCTTGTGGGAGTTGCCTTACAAAACAGGAAAGGTTTTGACCTGCTGAGAGCTAAGCAGGGAAGGGCTTATGTTATACTGAGGGAAGAAGGTTGTTTCAATATTAATGTATCTGAACTTAGTAAACAAAACTTATAGGTACTTAAAATCTCCAGCAAGATCTCTGAGCCTGTTATGCCCTGGGTACATTTATATCATGGTGTTCAAACCCTCTGGTTGCTTGACTTTGTTGCATGTAGCTTTTACTACCCCACTATAATGCTCCAAGAACGGGCCATATTACCATCGCTCATATAGAGAAAAATGGGTCCATGGATGAAAAACTCAAACACACATATGTTGTTCAATTTCAACCTGCCTGACTGGCTTAGTTGCTGGACACTATGATTCTCCCACAGCTAGTGTGCTCTTCCCAATACTCTTAGCTCAATTGCCTCTCAACCTGCTCTAGCTTCAGTTGCTCAACCACCTTCAGTCCCAGTACAACATTCCAAACTCCTCCTTAGAGAAATGGCTCATGGCTGCTCTACCCAAGATCTCACATGGTTGGATGGATTTTTTTCCCTCTGAAGCGGAGTGAATGAACACTCCTTTTTTTCTTCTTTGTTAGATTTCTTTTTGTTTACATTTTGAAATGTTACCCTTTTCCCAGTTTCCTGTCCCGAATTCCCATTCCATTCCCACTCCACCTTCTTCTATGAGGGTGTTCACCCACCAAACCACACACCCTTTCCCATCTCCCCTTCCTTACATGCCCCTACACAAGGGAATGGGGGTTCCAGCCTTTGCAGAACCAAGGGATTCTCCTCTCATTGGTGTCCAACAAGGCCATCCTATGCTACATATGCAGCTAGAGACATAGTGAGTCCATGTGTACTCTAGATAATTGTTTAGTACCTGGGAGAGCTGATTGGTTGGCATTGTCGTTCTTCTGGGGTTGCAAACTACTTTGGCTCCTTCAATCCTTTCTCTAACTAGATCAATTCGGACCCCATTCTCAGTTCAGTAGTTGGCTGCCAACATTTTCCTCTGTATTTGTCATGCTTTGGCAGAGCCTCTCTGAAGACAGCTATATCAGGCTCCTGTCAGCATGTACTTCTTGGAATCAGCAATACTCTCTGAGTTTGGTGGCTTAATTATTGTGGGCTGGTTCCCCAGCTGGGTCAGGCTCTTTAAATGGCCATTCCTTCAGTCTCTGCCCCAAACTTTGTCTCCATATTTCCTCCTATGAATATTTTTGTTCCCCTTTTTAACAGGATTGAAACATCCTCACCGTTGGTGGTCCTACTTCTTGAGCTTAATGTGGTCTATGGATTCTATTTTGGGAAATCTGAACTTTTGGGCTAATATCCATTTATGAATGAGTGGATACCATGAGTGTCTTTTTATGATTTGGTTATTTCATTCAGGATGCTATTTTCTAGTTTCATCCATTTGCCTATGAATTTCATGAAGTCATTGTTTTTAACAAATGAGTAGATGTAGATGTACCAAATTTTCTGTATCCATTCCTCTGTGGAAGGACATCTAGGTTCTTTCTAGCTTCTGACTATTATAAATAAGGCTACTATAAACATAGTGGACCATGTTTCCTTGTTATATATTGGAGCATTTTTTGGGTATATGAGCAGGAGTTGTATAGCTGGGTCCTCAGGTTGTACTATGTCCAATTTTCTGAGGAACCACGAGAGTGATTTCCAGAGTAGTTGTACTAACTTTGCAATTTTGTGAGGTCCCATTTATCAATTCTTGATCTTAGAGCATAAGCCATTGATGTTCTGTTTAGGAAATTTTCTCCATGCCCATGTATGCCCAGCTTTTCTAATATTAACTTGAGTGTATCTGATTTTATGTGGAGATCCTTGATCCACTTCTACTTGAGCTTTGTACAGGGAATGAATCAATATTCATTCTTCTACATGCTGACCTCCAGTTGAACCAGCACCATTTGTTGAAAATGCTGTATTTTTTCCACTGGATGGTTTTAGCTCATTTTCAAAGTTCAAGTGACCATAGGTATGTGGGTTCATTTCTGGGTCTTCAGTTCTACTCCACCGATGTACCTGGCTATCTCTGTAACAATACCATACAATTTTTATCACTATTGCTCGGTAATACTGCTTGGGATCAGGGAGGGTGATTCCCCTTGATATTCTTTTGTTGTTGAGGATAGTTTTTGCTATACTAGGTTTCTTATTATTCTAAATGAATTTGCAAATTGCCCATTCTAATTCTATAAAGAATTAGGTTGGAATTTTGATGAAGATTGTATTGAATCTGTAGATTGCTTTTGTCAGGATGGCTGTTTTCAATAATAATAATAATCCTTCCAGGTTTAATAATTCTCTGGTGGAACCTTGGGGGCTTTTTAATTATACTATGATATCATCTGCAAATAGTGATATTTTGATTCTTCCTTTCCAATTTGTATCCATTTGGCCTCCATTTGTTGTCTGATTGTTCTGGCTAGAACTTTGAGTACTATATTGAATAAGTAGGGAGAGAGTGGGAAGCCTTGTCTAGTCCCTGATTTTTGTGGGATTGCTTCAAGTTTCTCTCCATTTAGTTTGATTTTGGCTACTAGTGTGCTGTATATTGCTTTTACTATGTTTAGTTATGGGCCTTAAAATCCCAATATTTCCTAGACTTTTAACATAAAAGGGTTTGAATTTTGTCAAATGCTTTCTCAGCATCTAATGAAATGATCATATATTTTTTACTTTGAGTTTGTTTATATACTGGATTATGTCGATGGATTTCTGTATATTGAACCATCCCTGCATCCCTGGGATGAAGGCTACTTGATCATTATGGATGATCATTTTGATGTGCTCTCAGATTTGGTTTGCAAGCATTTTATTGAGTATTTTTGCGTTTTTACTAATAAGGAAAATTGGTCTGAAGTTCTCTTTCTTTGTTCATTCTTGGTGTTTTTTAGGTATAAGGGTAATTGAGGCTCCATAGAAGGAATTGGGTAGTTTTCCCTGTTTCTATTTTGTGAAACAATTTGGACAGTATTGGTATTAGGTCTTCTAGACCTAACATATAATTCATAGATATGATAGAATCCTGCTCTAAACCCATCTGGTCCAGGAATTTTTTTGCTTGGGAGACTTTTAATAATTGCTTCTATTTCTTTAGGAGTTATGGGACTGTTTAGATGCTTTTTCTGACCCTGATTTAACTTTGATACCTGGTATCTGTTTAGAAAGTTGTCCATTTCCTCCAGATTTTCCAGTTTTGTTGAATATAGGCTGTTGTAGTAGGATCTGATGTTTTTTTTTTAATTTCCTCAGATACTGTGTTTATAACTTCCCTTTTATTTCTGATTTTGTTAATTTGAATACTCTTTCCATGCCCTCTGGTTAGACTGGCTAAAGATTTATCTATCTTGTTGATTTTCTCAAATAATCATCTCCTGGTCTGGTTTGATTCTTTGTATAGTTCTTGTTATTTTGTCTTTTTTTTTTTTTTTTTTTGGAGCTGAGGACCGAACCCAGGGCCTTGCGCTTGCTAGGCAATCGCTCTGCCCCTGAGCTAAATCCCCAACCCCCTTTGTATAGTTCTTTTTGTTTCTATTTGGTTAATCTCAGCCTTAGTTTGATTATTTCCTGCTGTCTACTTGTCTTGGGTGTATTTGTTTCTTTTTCTTCTAGAGCTATTATGTGTGCTGTCAAGCTGCTGACATATGCTCTTTCCTGTTTCTTTCTGCAGGCACTCAGCGCTATGAGTTTTCCTCTTAGCACAGCTTTCATTGTGTCCCATAAGTTTGGGTATATTGTGCCTTCATTTTCATTAAATACTTAAAAGTCTTTAATTTTTTGTCTTTATTTCTTCCTTGGCCAAGTTATCATTGAGGAGAGCATTGTTCAGCTTCTATTTGTATATTTGCTTTCTGTTGTTTTTGTTGTTATTGAAGTCCAGCATCAGTCCATGGTGATCCAATAGAATTCACAGTATTATTTAAATCCTTTTTATATCTTTTGAGGCTTGTTTTGTGACTGATTATATGGCCAATTTTGGAGAAGGTGCCTTGAAATGCTGAGAAGAAAATATAATCTTTTGTTTTACTTTAGGGTGAACTGTTCTTTCTATAGATATCTGTTCATTCCATTTGGTTCATAATTTCTCTTAGTTTCTCTGTCTCTGTTTAGCTTCTGTTTCGATGATCCCTTCATTGCTGAGAGTGGGGTATTGAAGTCTCCCACTATTATTGTGTGAGGTACAATGTGTGTTTTAAGCTTCAGTAAGGTTTATTTTATGAATGTATGTGCCCTTGCATTTGGAGCATAGATATTCAGGACTGAGAGTTCATCTTGGTGGATTTTTCCTTTGATGAACATGAAATGCCCTACTTTATCTTTTTTGATAACTTTTGGTTAAAAGTTGATTTTATTCAATATTAGAATGTCTACTCTAGCTTGTTTCTTCAGACCATTTGCTTAGAAAATTATTTTCCAGGCTTTTACTCTGAAGTAGTGTCTGTCTATGTTATTGAGTGGTGTTTCTTGTATGTAGCAAAATTTTGGGTCCTCTTTAATATCCAATTAGTTAGGCTATGTCTTTTTATTGGGGAATTGAGTCCATTAATGTTAAGAGATATTAAGGAATAGCAATTTTTTCCTGTTATTTTTGTTGTTAGAGATGGAATTATGTTTGCGTGGCTCTCCACTTTTGGGTTGTTGCAAGAAGATTACATTCTTGCTTTTTCTAGGGTGTAGTTTCCCTCCTTTTGTTGGAGTTTTCCATCTGTTATGCTTTGGAGGGCTAGATTTGTGGAAAGATATTGTGTAAATTTGGCTTTGTGATGGAATATCTTGTTTATCCATGTATGTTAATTGCGAGTTTCACTGGATATTATAGCCTAGGTTGGCATTTGTGTTCTCTTATGGTCTCTATGACATCTGTCCAGGATCTTCTGGCTTTCATACTCTCTGGTGAGAAGTCTGGTGTAATTCTGATAGGTCTGCCTTTATGTGTTACTTGACCTTTTTCCCTTACTGCTTTTAATATTCTTGCTTTGTTTTGTGGATTTGGTGTTTTGACTATTATGTGACAAGAGGAATTTCTCTTCTGGTCCAATCTATTTGGAGTTCTCTAGGCTTCTTGTATGTGTATGGGCATCTCTTTCTTTAGGTTAGGGAAAGTTTTCTTCTATGATTTTGTTGAAAATATTTACTTGCCCTTTAAGTTGGGAGTCTTCACTCTATTCTGTAACTATTATCCTTAGATTTGATCTTCTCATTGTACCCCAGATTTTCTGGAGGTTTTGGGTTATGAGCTTTTTGTGTTTTACATTATCTTTGAATGTTTTCTATGCTATCTTCTGCCCTTGAAATTCTCTCTTCTATCTCTCATATTCTGTTGATGATGCTTGCATCTATGATTCCTGCTCTCTTTCCTAGATTTTCTATCTCCAAGGTTGTCTCCCTTTGTGATTTCTTCATTGTTTCTGTCTCCATTTTTAGACCCTGGATTGTTTTGTTCAATTCCTTCACATATTTGTTTGTGTTTTTATGTAATTCTTTAAGGGATTTTTTTTTTTTGTTTCCTCTTTAAAGGATTCTTCTTGTTTATCTATGCTGTCCTGTATTTCTTTAAGGGATTTATTTATGTCTTTCTTAAAGTCCTCTATCATCATCGTGGGATGTGATTTTAAATATAAATCTTGCTTTTCTGTTATGTTGAGATATCCAGTATTGGCTTTGGTGGGAGAACTGGCCTAATGACGCCAAGTAGTCTTGATTTCTGTTGCTTAGGTCCCTGAGCTTGGCTCTTGCCATCTTGTTGTCTTTGCTTTTAGCTAGTCTTCCTGTGTCTTACAGTGGCTTTACCCTCCTGTAAGCCTATGTGTTAGCACTCCTGGAGACCAGCTTTCTCCCAGTAGGATCTGGGTACAGAGAGCTGTGTCACAGAGTCAGTTCCAGAGGGAACCAGATGGATTTTGTCCCAGACTACCCCTGAATTCCTGTGTCCTGAGGGCTCCAGGCAGGTCCTTCTTAGGCCAGGAATGTGAATAGAAGGTGTGGTCTCCCTTGAGCTCTCAGGCTTGTCTGTACTTCTGAGAGTCCAACTCCCTCCCTCATGTTATTTGGGTGCAGAGAGCTGTGGGACTTGGATCAGCTCTGGGCACAGGCAGAAACCAGAAGGGAGCAAACACTCCCCCCACCCCACCCCACCCCACCCCCACCCCACCCCACCCCACTGCATCTGCTAGCTTGCCTGCAGAGACCTGGAAGTCCAATCTATTTTGCCCCACTCATTAGCTTCCAACATCTTTATTGATAGATCAAAACCAATTAGGGAACAGGACCTTAGCATCAGACCTGTTCCCTACATGCCTTCTTCCTCTTCTTGGCTCCATGCTGACTGCATGTTTCATCTAATATCTAATATAGCAAGTAAACAACATTGTCAAAGTCACTACCATCCAGGTTTAGATTCAAATACCAAATCATTCCCAACCTAGAGGCTGACTATGATAACTCCTCCTTATATAATTCAAATGTAGGGATGTGCGGCTTGGGACCTATGGGATGCAGAGGGAAAAGCCTGTAGCAAAGGTGGGGTCAAGGCATGCCCAAACGTTAGAATTCTCAGCCTAAGATTGGCAAAAGTAGGGATCTTCTCTGTCTCAGACATTGGGACCTAGGTGTCCCAATGCATATAGCCCTCCACTCCCATGTGTGCTTCCCAGAGGAGGTCATACATCCCAGTAGACAGGTTAAAATTCCTCTCCTCTTATAAGGTCATGTCTGGTAGCACCTGGAATTTCTCCTAATTCAAATGAAGCATCCTTCACACTCTGGCCATGGCCAATGATGCACATTCACCCCAAAAACCACTACCATGTCCCTAAAAGTTTAAGGAGTTTTGTTTCCACAATTAAATGAGCTGTCTGACTGAAGCTGTCTCCCAAGAGTCAGTTCTTATCACTCTGACAGCTTCCTGAGGTCTCTTCCACTCTTGGTTGTTTCTGCTTCACTTCCTCTCTCATTTCTACCAGGATCAATCAAAGGCCAATTGCACTTCTACATGAAGAGAGGCTGAAAATGAATGGTACCCATCCACATAAACTTCCAACTTTGAAAAAGAATTAAAGAAAAGCTATGGCTGGTTATGGTAGTGCACACCTTTATTCCCAGCACTCAATCTCTAATTTTGAGACCAGGACATCCAAGCTTAAACAGTGAAGTAAACCACCAAGAACAGAATGCTGGTAAAAAATTAACTGAATGAAGGAACCATATCCCAGCTCCAGTCAAGCAGCAGATCTTGGAAGCTTCTGCCATGAGGTTCTGGTTTTAGAGTCAAAGATAGGAAAGGAGGGGGTTGTAGACTCTTCCACATTGCAAAGGACAAACAAGTGTCAGGAGTTTTCCATAATAGAGGCATGGAGAATTCATTACATGAAACTGTGAAGATAAAGCCTGGATTGCCTTGGAGATCCCATGATGTTAGAAATGCCAGAGTCATGGGATATATGCAGAGGCAAGATGCAACAGAGAGTGTAATCAGCCCAAGAGAAATAAGTGTGTTGAAGTAACATGTCTGAAAAGAAGTTGGAGATCTGAAGGGCATTTTGATATCAAACCTGGAGCTGCAGAGTTTGGACTTTGCCCAGCTGGGTTTTGGTTTTGTTTTGGTCCAGTATTTCCTGACTATGTTCCATAACCCGACCCCCACACCCTGGAATAGTAGTATATATCCTGTGCCATTATATGCTATAAGTATGTGATCTGCTTTTATCATTAAGATTTTACAGGGGTATAGTTAAGAGAGGCCACTATGGATGAATCTCAGAAGATCCTGTCAAATTTGGAGTTATAAACAAGTTTGAAAATACTGTAAACTAGGAGAACTCTTGAAGTTGGACTAAATTCATTTTCATTATGATATGGCTACAAGACTATGTGGGTTGAGGAGTAGAATGGAGTGATTTAAATACAAATGATCACCAGTAACCCATTAGGAATGCCACTATTGGGAGGTAAGGCTTTGGAGTAGGTGTGGCTTTATTGAAGAAGGTGTGCTACTAGCAAGAGGGCTTTGAGATCTCAAAAGTTCAATCCAGGTCAGTGAGTCACTTTAACTTCCTACTGCATAAGGATCCAGGTGTAGAACTCTCAGCTACCACTCCAGTGCCATATCTGCCTGCATAATTTTATGCTTCTGTCATGATGATAATACACTAAACCTCTGAACTGTAACCCAACCCTAATTAATTTTTTTCCTTTATACAAGTGCTGTGGACAAGGCATCACTTCATAGGAATAAAATGAGACAGGTACAAAATATACATAATCACAAACTTAATTTCTTGCCCTTAGAATTTATTATAGGGGTTGAGGATTTAGCTCAGTGGTAGAGCGCTTGCCTAGCAAGCTCAAGGCGCTGGGTTCGGTCCCCAGCTCCAAAAAAAAGAAAAAAAAAGAATGTATTATAAAGGAGCTTCAATAAAATTTTGCCCAACACTTGACTGCTCTTTATCAAACTTTCCAGTAACCTACATTTTTCCAAATCTAACATTTTTTGTTCTCATTGATGGCTTCTCAACTCCATTTGAGGAAAAGAATACTGATACCTTTCTCTAGATATTATTCTCTAAGATGCTGACATAACAAACTTATTTGATTGTTTCTTATAAATGACTACTTCTCAATATTATTGCTTCTAAACTCCAAGATTTTAAATTTTTGCCATGGCCAAATACTTAAATTCTCATATAATTCTCTTCTTCTCTACACAAATATACTAGAAGAAGTTTATCACGTTTACATATTATATGCATTTGACCTCTCTGAATTTCTATATCCAGATAGAACTTCTTCATAAGTCTCAATATGAAACATAATTACTTGGATATCTAATATATATCACAAAATTTACATAGTAAAAGAATCATTGATTTTTTTTGCATCACAAACAAACCTACAAAATCTCATTGCCTCTTAGTGTACCATGGATATATAAGTAAAAATGTGATTATTCCCAACATCACTGCTACATTATTATTTTCCTAAAGTAAAACAGCCAAAAATATTGTGTCTATACAATTTTACACACCATAAAATCCAAACCTGATCATCTCCTCTTGGTATCAGAGCAACCATGAACTTCATGCCCAATTCCTGTTATTAGAGACTTATTGCATGATACAATTGAAAGATAAAAATGTTCAGGCACAAAAGACATTAAAATTATCCCTAGGAGTTTAGACATTATTGAAACTGGTGATTATAAATAGATTGCAAATTTTAGACAGGTTTAATAAATTCTGCAATGTCTTTAAAATCCATTCTTCTAAATAATATTGTGCCTATCAAGTAGTATGTGACCGAATTTGCTAAAGTACTCAAACATATGAACCTTCCATGCTATAATTTTGTTTATTATCTACTTCATATCCTATAGACAAAAGATATTTAGGTTTAGTGATCTTAAAATATCTTAACAATTCCAATGAGAAAAGAGCCTAGAATCAATTATTCATGAAGTCACTTTCTTACTGATCCAACAATGAGAAATCTGACAGCAAATATTGTTCTACAGAGATATGATTCATATCCTTTATTAAGAGTACACATCAGTGCTTTGAAGTGGTTTCAGATTAATCCTTGGTTCTCATGAATTTGTTTCTCATTCTTTGTTTGTCTGAGAGACATTCTGAAGTACAGAGTTTCCTAAAAAGCTTCCATAGTGCTCCTTTAACATCTTGGTTCCTAAGGCTGTAGATTATTGGATTTAACATAGGGGAGATGAGCGTGTAGAAGACGGCAACCTGGCGATCTTGGTCTAAATCATAGCTGGATGATGGCTTAAGGTACATTCTAGCCAAAGAGCCAAAAAGGAGCAGCACAACCAGAATGTGGGAGCCACAGGTGGACAGAGCTTTCCTCAGGGCAGCAAAAGAGTGCATGTGGGCTATGGCAATACCTATTCGAATGTAAGAACCCCAAATGAAGAAGAAGGGACTGCCCACCACAGCTACACCCTCAGTGAAGATTAACATTTCATTGACCACTGGTCGAGTACAGAAGAGCTTCAAGAGTGGAGTGATGTCACAGAAGAAGTGGGTGACCTGGTTTCCACAGAAGGTTAAACGGGTAACCAACACACTGTACAGGAGACTGTTAAGGCTGACCACCACCCAAGAGGTCAATGTTATTCTCAGACAGAGGCTATGGCTGACAATGGCAGAGTATCTTAAAGGGTCACAGATGGCAACATAGCGGTCATATACCATGGCAGCCAGTAAGTGGCCTTCCATGCTGCCTACAGCCATGAAGAAAAATAATTGTGTCATGCAACAGTTATAGGAAATGCTTCGATCCACAGAGAGTGTGTGCACCAGCATTTGAGGAACAGTAATGGTTGTCAAAGATATATCAATCAAGGAAAGTTGGCTGAGAAGGAAGTACATAGGGGTCTGAAGCTTGGGGTCTGAACAAGCAACAAGTACTAGTAGGGTATTACCCAAAACTGCTATCAGGTACATGATAAGGACAACTCCAAAAATAACTGGCTGCATCTCTGGCCTGCTGGACAATCCCAACAACACAAATTCAGTCACTTCTGTTTTGTTTTTAGTGGCCATAAGTCATTGTCTACATTACCTGTAAAGAGAAGAGATCAGAGTTGGAAAAGGGAACAATGCCAAGGCATAAGCATATCTCAGATTCTTCACCTTAAGAATGGTCAGTCATTGGTTTGAAATTTTATTTTTTAACCTTAAGCACCAGTAAAGGTAATTTTGTTCTTTTAGTAATGGTGTTCTTTTAAGGCAACTAAACTTAGCCAGGATGAGTGTGAAAGTGATTGATATAATCCTACATCCACTCATACAAACACTGACTTACATGCATGTAAACAACACAAAATAATAATATGATATAACATATTAATAAATATACCATTATACCATATGTAATAAAAAGGTGCTCATTGTCCAAAAATTGTTTACCTTCATGTAGTTTTAGTTACATATTTTAGCTCAGTACTTCTATGCCTCTGAATACTACACTAATATACATGTGTTTGCATGGCCTTTTACTACAAAATATGAAACTTCTTCCTCTTCAGTGTGCCATCCATCTTTCTTTCTTTTCCACATTTTGATAGCTATTTTAGTTCCTGATTTTCATCAACTTTTCTGTATGTATTGAATAAATTACCAAATAATATAAGTATATGCAGCAGACATTCTCAGTCTTTGCAAGTCAAATATTTTCATTTTTTATCTACATGTACCTAATGAATGAAAAACATATTTGTTTCTCACCTTAAATGAGAAGTTCATCGTGTGACAGCCTATGTGACTCCCTTTAATTTTCATTGTTTCTTTCTAGTATTTTTATCTAGACTTTTTATTCCTGCCATTCCTACATTTCATAAAGATGCTGCTTCATTTACGTTTTCATTGATTCTGTGATGAGTGAATAAGAGAATTTGGGGTGGGGAACTAAATAAAGTCTCACTATGTAGTCCTGGCTATCATGGAATTCACCCTGTACAGCAGGTTGCTAGAGAATTCACAGAGATCAACCTGCTTCTACCTCCTAAGTATTGGGATTAAAGGTATACACCATAAAACCACACAATTTTTTAAACATGAAGACTGTGAATGTATTTGTTAGAATATTTCTCACAGGTCCTTGAACTTGGGAGAAGAAAGAGGGCTCAGTTGGAAGTCATTGCTTTACTAGCACATAAACCTGTATTCTTTCTCAGAACTCACACAAAAGCTAGGTGTCATGGCACACATTTTTCTCCCTACCATTTTTCACAGCAATGTTACTATTTGGACTTTTGACTTTTTGATTAATCTTTTTCCTTAAGTTTTCCATCTTACTTTCTTTCATGTTCATAAGGTAGATTCTATTAATAGTAATTCATTTCTTCTATTCTTGCAATCATATATTATTGTCCTTTGAAATCTATATTGTACTACCTCAATATAATTCTTTTCTCTTTGTGTGTGAGTGCAGTTCCCTAACAAATACTTTTATATTATCTCTTATAATAAGATTGAAGTTTTTTCTTCACTGAGTTATTTGTTTTTTATACTATGTATTTGTGTGTATGAGTGTGTGTGAGGGGTATATATGTATATGTATGAGTACCTCCAGGTTGCTTGTTCTAAATTATGGAACCAATTGCTCTTGCAAGTATGAATCCATACAACTTTCTACCAAGAATATGAAAATTTACCCTCTGAAAATGTAGAAAGGCTTGTTTTTATGCTATTCATACTAAATAAAAACAAGGCCTTTCTTCTGAAACATGATAACAAAATTAATAGCTGTTACTTGCCATTACTAGATAATATTTTTCAAGTTTCCACTGGGATAATGGAATAGGCTACCATGGACTGAGCTTCATGATAAAAAGAAGGATGTATTCAGAATGGCTTGAATGGTTGTCATGTTGGAAGATATTCACTTTGGTTCACATCCCTCTACTTTGTCTAAACTTTTCACCCTTTCTTTCCCTCATTCTTGTCCTGAATTGGTTATCACTGGTATGTCATCTCAACAAGACTATTCTTCTCCTCCCCTGCAGTCCTTCCTGGTAGCGTGAGATGCAGTGATCTCCTGGTTACTTTGTCTCTCAAAATTCCACTAAAATGTCACAGTTTGTAATAATCTCCCTTTCCTATCAAAACAGTTTTCCCTTTGTTATCATTTTTATTCGGTATCTAAAGAGACAGAGGAACTAAACACAACATCAAAGCCTCAGAGATAGGTGATTCATTAAGGGGACTGTCTCTAACACAGGCAGTCAGTCACAAAAGGTTTAGGTATTCAAGGCTAGTACTCGTGGCATTTATCTTTTAACTCTAAAAGTTGTCCTTTAAAATCTCAGATAGCAGATGGATGTTTGCACTGTATTTACCACAAGGCTTTGCTTCATTGGGATGCAGCTTTCCTCTGCACTTGTTACATCTTCCTGAAATACATTCCTATTCATTTGGAATGACTTTGTCATTTCACATCTTTTCATTCACATGTTGTCAGACTATCTTTAGTTAATGAAGGAAATCCAGAAATCAGGAAAGATCTGAAAAGAGAGAAGACTTATAATTTCCAATGTTTATTCTTTTGCTTTCATTTCTTCCTGCATCCCTATTGTCAGTGTAATCAGTTAAAATTATCTCATGTGCTTAGTATGTTATTACTTCTTCAAAGTCCAGTCAAATTCAGATGCAATATACATGTAGAAATGAATGTGAAAGAGAAGAGGTGGTCAGGAAGAAAGATAGAGTAAGTCCTTGTCTTTGTGAAAGACAGTAGTATCTAAGAAATGGTGAAGTCTGTTACTTCTCTTTCATAAATATAACAATATAATAATGCAACCCAATTTGTTAAACCATACTTGTCCTTATCCTTATCAGTCATTCATGTTCAAGAAGAGTATCGAACAATAGTTGTGGTTTTGTTGAGGGTTTCACGATTTCATCTATGTTCCTTTTCTCTTCTACAATGTCAATTATGCTCCCATTAATCTGTGAACTCTGAAGATCCAGTTCACATAACCTGTAGCTATCAAGCATGCTGGGGCAAAGAAAAGACAAAGAGATGTTCTTCAGAAGAGATGAGAAGATACCCACGCAAACAGTGATGGAACTCTTCAAATCAGTAAATTTAACTGAAATCCAAGAGAGGTAGAAAATGCCTGTAAACAAATATATGACCACCTCTAGTCTATCAGCACCTGGCTGTGTGGTTTCAGGCATATTGTGAGATATAGAGTAGTAAGAGATGGCATTTCTAGCCAAACCCTGGTTATTTCATGTTCTCAAAAAGATTCAGATGACATGCTGCTCCTCTTTATTATTTAATCAATGTCTAAATGTTAGAAATAGACCTTCCTTAGGGACTTACTGATACAAATTCTGTTGTCAGTCCATTCACAGTCTCACAATGAAGAAGAAAATGATGCTGATTTTGTAGCGTTTAAGTGTGATGCCTTTCTTCCCCTTTTTCTTTTTTATCATGTCAAAATAGATCTTCTAAAATGTCACAAAATAAATTAGATGCTCTGTCACATGTTGTAGAATCTTAGATCTTCAACACATTTCTCCATACCATCCTGAACTTCATGGCTTCACCCATCTGGCACTTATCTTTCACTCAAAAATCTATTTATATTACAATTTGCAATTTTCCACCCTGTCTCTTTTATTGACTATTATATTTTATCTCACATTTCATCTCTCTTCAATCTCCTTGGTACCAGTGTCATTATTTTTCTACTTTCTGTCTTCTTACAATTTTCCTTGGAACAGGACATAATGTTCATCCCCTATCATTCTGGGTGTACACAGAGTAAGGGGTGTAGGCTGAATCACTCTCCCTCTTATCCATTAAGGAACCTCCCTTATCATTTTCCATAAAAGATTTCGGTTGTGTAACTCATTCCAACCAAGCAGACTTACATCCATGAGCCCTCTCAGGGACTCCCCTATCCCCCAGGAGGCTCCAGTTGTTAACAGAAAAAATATTAATTAGAATAGGTTAAGCACTTGCACCTTCTTATATCCAATGAGGATATAACTCACAGGCTCGCTCATTCTCCTTCCTTATCATTAGATTCTACCACACCACTGAGTAAAACCCATGAAACATGTGAAAATAGTGGGTCTTCGGGGAAATTATACCCTTTGGGAGATACCATCTTAGTCTTATAAACTATCAACAGTACGGCAGGGAGAAATCCAATGGGAAACTGATTCCCTGATCATCAACTTTCACAATGTGCCTTTCCTGTAATTACATGTTTTTAAATGCAAACAACAGAACTCAGATGAATTAGGAACTAGGCATGGGGTTTGTGAGAGAGCAACAGGACAATTCTGAGAATTACTATTTCCCCAAGAACTGCCATTTCCTCTTCTCAAATTCCAAACCTTTTCTGTGTTAAATTTATTTTGCTTATTTAGCTTAGAAATATCATCCTCAAATGATCTGCTTTAAATGAGGTTTTATGAAGAAGCAAGAAATGGAGAGATTCTTGATCTCATTTTAAAATATAGCAATAATAAATTATAATATACTAATAAGTCATGAAAGTAGGTACAAGGTGAGTACAAGAAGGTGTTTTCCATCATTCATCTGCATTAAACAAATTCAACCACCATCTAGAGAAAGCAAAGTACTAGTGAGTCAGTATGATCAAATGAGAAAATAGACTTAAATCAATGTTTTCAAAATAAGGGCTACATTTTAAAGCATTCTCTTTTTTTCATTTTTATGAAAGGTTCTTTATTGCTGTGTACTACCTCCCTTTCCTTTTTAAATTTATTTAAATTTTTTTACACTCCAGATTTTATTCCCATCCCAGTTCACCCTCTTCTTCTTACCCATCACATAGCTCCTCCCCAGGCCCCTGGCTCCAAGAGGATGTCCCTATGTCCCCCACCCACAACCCCACCAGATCTCTAAACTCCCTGGGGCCTCCAGTCTCTTGAGGATTAGGTGCATCTACTCTGACTGAACTCAGATCCGGCAGTCCTCTGCTGTATATGTGTTGGGGGCCTCATATCAACTAGTGTATGTAGCCTGGTTGGTGGTCCAGTGTCTGAAAGATCTAGGGGGTCAAAGTTAATTGGGACTGGGGGTCCTCCTACAGTCTCGTCCTCCTCCTTAACCTCTTCCAGCTGTTCTCTAATTCAACCACAAGGGTCAGGAGTGTCTGTCCATT
This sequence comes from Rattus rattus, assembly GCF_011064425.1. Classification (NCBI taxonomy): domain Eukaryota; kingdom Metazoa; phylum Chordata; class Mammalia; order Rodentia; family Muridae; genus Rattus; species Rattus rattus. Next base: position 14,677,246 of record NC_046158.1, read on the forward strand.
GATTTGGTGTAAATATCTGCATCTGACTCTTTCAACTGCTTGTTGGGTCTTTCAGAGGGCAGTCATGACAGGTCCCTTATGTGAGCACTCCATAGCCTTAGTAATAATGTCAGGCCTTGGAGCCTCCCCTTGAGCTAAATCCTACTTTGGGTCTGTTGCTGGACCTAATTTTCTTCAGGCTCTTCTTCATTTTTGTCCCTGAAGTTCTTTCAAACAGGAACAATTATGTGTTAGAGTTTTGACTGTGGGATGGCAACTCCATCACACAGGGGTTTTAATGCCCTGTCTTTCAGCTGGAGGTGGGCTCTACAAATTCCCTTTCCCCACTGTAGGGCATTTCATCTAAGGTACATTTAGAACATTTGAATCCTAAGTGCCTCCTACCTCCTAGGTCTCTTGTACATTCTGCGGGGTGTCCCCACCTCCTATCTCCTGAGGTTGCCTATTCCCATTCTTTTAACTGGCCCTCAGGGCTTCAGTCCTTTCCCCCACCCAATACCTAATCATTTCCCCTCTTTCCCTCTCTGTCTTCTTTCCTTCTCAGGTCTCTCCTTCTCTTCCCCTTGTGGTTGCTTCCTTCTCCCTCCCAAGTGAGATTGAAATGTCCTTACTTGGGCCCTTTGGTTTGTTAATATGTTTTAGTTCTGTGGACTGTATCTTGGGTATTCTTTACTATTTTTTGGCTAATATCCACTTATTAGTGAGTACATACCATTAAATGCCCTTTTGGGTCTGAGTTACCTCACTCAGGATGATATTTCTAGATCGATCCATTTGCCTGCAAAACTCAGGATGTCTTCATTCTTAATAGCTGAGTAGTATTCCATTATATAAATCACCATATTAGTTGCAACCATTCTTCTGTTGTGGGACATCTGAGTTGTTTCCAGCTTCTGGCTACCACAAACAAGTACAACATGTGCCCCTGTGACCTGGTAGGGTATCTTTTGAGTATATTCCCAAGAATGGTATAGCTGGGTCTTAAGGTAGATCAATTTCCAATTTTCTGAGAAACCCCCAGATTGATTTTCAGAGTGGTTGTGCTAGTTTGCAATCCCACCAGCAATGGAGGAGCGTTCCTGTTTCTCCATACCTTCACCAACATGTGGTATCACCTGAGGTTTTGATCTTATCCATTCTGATTGGTGGAAGGTGGAGTCAGGGCTGGAGAGATGGCTCAATGGTTAAGAGTACTCACTACTCTTCCGAAAGACTCTGGGGTTCAATTCCCAGCATCCACATGGCAGCTCACAACTGTCTGTAACTCCAAGATCTGACAGCCGCACACAGACATACATGCTGGCAGAAACATGGCAAAGTGCATAAAATAAAAATAAATAAAAATTTAGAAGATTCTTATTATCCATCACCAACTAATCATCCCCTAAAATAGATACATACAAGCAACCATGAACAGGGTTTACAAGTATGTGTGTGTGTGTGTGTGTGTGTGTGTGTGTGTGTGTGTGTGTGTGAGAGAGAGAGAGAGAGAGAGAGAGAGAGAGAGAGACAGAGAGAGACAGAGAGAGACAGAGAGATGGAGAGATAGAGAGAGAGACAGAGAGAGACAGAGAGACAGAGAGACAGAGAGACAGAGAAACAGTAAACATAAAGAGCCCTAGGTGTCAGGAGCCATAACATGACAAGCTACTAACTAGCAGGTGATCATCCTGAGATGGCCAGCCTCGGATTATTATATCTGTGACTGGTTTGCCCTCATTAAGCAAGGTTGTAAGGGGTTCACTTTAGGAAAGATTCCTGCTATTTAAAGGATTTTCCTGTTGTTATTAAACACATATAACAATCATTAAGTAATAGCACACCCCTTTGGAGCAGATCTCTGCAGATCTACAAAGATGTACTCTCTTGTAATGATGCTATATAGACAAGTAGATGACTTCTTTAGTCTTAATGATGATCCTATAAGAATTCCTAAAGTTATGTCAATGATTATTAAGTTCTTTTTGTAGTGAGACTGCTATTAAGTCTCTTTCTAAGTCTCACTGCAGCCAAAATTGCAGTGAGAACTCTGCCAGTCTCCCAGGTGTCACCAGTTAATTGTTCTTAGATGGTAACCAGACTTTCTCCTACTCAGGGCACATTCCAAGAGGTTGTAAAACAATTATCAAGGGTCATAAAAAGAGAACAAATGATTTATTATAGGTGCTAGGACAGAGGATAAAATTGACTGGGTTTATCTATACAAAACTTCACTAACAACTATGGTTTTAGACCTTCAGTGAACCTGTAGAGAACCATATAATTACTCCTGATGGATATTCATGTAAACATTCTCAGTTGTAAACTTCTATTTCAATTTACTTTTTGATCTTTCATATGAACTTGTGATGAACTCTGTAACATGTGATTATGTATTCTGAAAGATGTTTAAGTGCTGAGGGCAAAGAGAAGAGACACAGAAGGACTGAGAGAGAAGGACTGAACTGGAAGGACAGAACACAGTAGGACTGAGCTGGAGAGGGACTGAGCCGAAGAGTCAGGTTTGAGCTAAGGAGAACTGAGCTAAGTAGAACTAAGCTAAAAAGATCTGGGCTGAGAAGAAATGCAGAGAGGAATAACTTAGAGACTATAGGTAACATAAAAGAACAATGTGCAGAATGCAGAGGAAAGGAGGAAAAAAGAAGCTGGAGAGAGCAGAAGGAGCAGGCAGGTTTTTCCTTACCATGGGCCAGAACAGGACATTTCTCAATAGCAACACAGGCTTAGTCTTATTAAAAGGAACAAGCCTTTTCTCTTACAAACTTGGGTTTAATTCACTTAGCATTGAAAGGGTGGAAATCATTTCTTTCTCTATGTAATAAAGATTGGAGTTCATCTTTTATCCAGAATGAGTCTTGGTCTTTTGCCCCATATGCATATGTAAGTATGGATGTGTGTGTAAGTATGTAATTGTGAGAATGCATGGAAGCTGGGACCAGCTGATTTTGAGTGGAAATGTATAAATGCTCATCTATTGAATCCGTGTGTGAAATTATATATGTTTATGCATATTTGGCTATGTAGAAGCTTTTCCTTCTGCAAGTGCTATTCACTTCTTTTGGTTCAATAGAAATTTATTGCTCCAAACTTCCCCCTGGCCTGACAAGCAAGAGGCATAGGGACAAAAGGGAAAAGGCTTCAGCAAGTAATCCTCTACTTTATCTCCTGCTGCTTTAGAATGAGGTGCTAAATGCCAGAGACTACAGTTTCTGGCCTCAGAAGAACTCAAAAGGCAGGTCAGCTACCGCAGCAAAGTGCCTTAGACTTAGAAAGGTAAACATTTTACCATCCAACAGCAACCCTAAATATCTCGTAAGACAAAGTCTTTCCCTCCACTGACGCTCTTCCCTCTCTGCTGCCTCAAGAAGAAACAACATGAGAAACTCCTCCATTGGGGCTGGCCCCCCTGGCACCTAGGACTGAGAGCAATAAGTGTGTGGGGGAACATGAGATTTTTTGAAGGGAAAAGAGAGTATGAGGGTAATTATTTTAATTATTAAATTATTTTAAACAATCCATGGAATGGCACTCCTTAGGGTTTGTTTGGGGGGGGTGTTTTGTTTTGTTTTTGGTTTTCTTTTTTTTTTGTTTTTCTTTTTTTTCAGATCATATTTGAGTTTCTCATGTTGGATTTCCTGATTTGGGGATAGACTCCTCCCATCCATAGATGCCCACTAATGGATAAAACTACTATATATAAAGTACTAAGCAAGGTAATCCAGGCTCAAAAAAATAAAAATTGCATGTTCTTTACCATATGTGTTGATCCTAGCTTCAAATCTCTCAAAATTTGTTTTAATCTGCAGTACTTGTACATTAAGAAAACAAGAAAGGGGTCATATGGGATACTGAGTGCCTTAAGGAAGAGGAGATAGCATAATACATGTAATATAAAAACAGAGAAAGGGAATTTGTGGCCAAAAAACTTTTTATTAAATTATCTTATCTATTTATATTCCAAATGTTGTCCCCCTTCCAGAGTCCCTCCTCCCAGAGTTCTTTACCCCATCCCCTTCTGCTTATTTTCTTGGAGGGTATTCTACCACCCGCCTCCATAACGCCCACACCCACCACCCCCTACATCCACCTCATAGTCCCTCAGCATCCCCTTTCCCTGAGCCATCAAGCCTTCACAGGATTAAGCAAGTCCTATTTCTCTGAGGTCAGACAAGGCAGTCATCAGTGACATATCTTCCAGGGGCCATAGACCAGCACATATACGCTCATTGGTTGGTGACTTAGATTCTGGGAGCTCTGAAGGGTCCAGGTAAGTTGACACTATAGTCTTCCTGTGGAGTTACCATCCCCGTCAGCTCCTTCGATCCTTCTCCTAACTTTTTCATTGTGGTCCCTGATCTCAGTTCAATGGTTGGCTGTAAGTATCTAAATCTGTCTCTGTCAGTTTCTGGAATGGTCTATCAGAGAACAGTCATGCTAGGCTCCTTTCTGTAAGCAGGACATGGCATCAGTAATATTGTTTGTTGCCTGCACATGAGATGCACCTCAAGTTGATCTAGTTACTTGATGTCCTTTCCTTCAGTCTCTGCACTAGTTTTTGTCCTTGCATTTCCTTTAGACAGAAACAATTCGGGGTCAAATTTTTTGAAGATTGGTGGGTGACTCCATGCCTCTACTGGGGCTATGCCTATCTACTAAATGTGGTATATTCAGGTTCCCTCTCCCCACTGTGGGACATTTTAGCTAAGATCATACCCACAGAATCTTAGGAGCCTCTCATGCCACAGGTTTCTAGGACTTTATAGAGGTTCCTCCTATCCCCCAACCCTCACAGATGCATATTTCCTTTAATTCTCTTGGTCCTCTGGGCTTCTCTTTTGTCTCTGTGCATACCTGATCCTACTCACTCTTTCCCTTCCCCTTCCTTCCTCCCACCCGGGATCTTCCTTCCTTCTAACTCCTGTAGCTGTTTTGTTCCTCCTTTTAAGTGGAATTGAAGACTCCTCACTTGGACCTTCCTTCTTGTTAAACTCCCTACAATCTGTGGAGATACATATCCTGGGGATTCAGTACTATTTGACTAATATTCATTTATCAACGAATACCTACCCTGGGTGTTATTTTGTGTCTGAGTTACCTCACTCAGAATGATATTTTCTAGTTCCATCCATTTACCTGTGAATTTCATGTTTTTAATACCTGAGTAGTACTCCATTGTGGAAATATATCACATTTTCTGTATCCATTCTTCCATTGAGTGACATCTGGATTGTTTCCAATTTCTGTTTAATATAAATAAGGCTGCTATAAATGTAGTGAAACATGTGTCCTTGTTATATTTTGGAGCTTCTTTTAGGAATATGACCCAGTAGTGGGTCTTCAGGTAGAATTATTTCCAGTTTTTTCATATAATTTATTTATTTTAATGTGCATTGCTAATGTGCCTGCATGTATGTCTGTATGATGGTATTGGATTCTCTCAAGCAGGAGTTTACAGGCAGCATTTCCAGTTTCTAAATAATCTCCAGATTGTTTTCCAAAATGGTTTTACCAGCTTTTAGTTCCCCTAGCAATGGAGGAGTGTTCCTCTTTCTCTACATCCTCACCAACATCTGCTATTAACTGTGTTTATTATCTTAGTCATTGGTGTAAGGTGGAATCTCAGAGTGGTTTTCATTTGCATTTCCCTGGTGACTAAGGAAGGATGTTGAATATTTCTTTTATTATTAATAATTTTATTCATTTACATTTCAAATGATATCCCTCTTCCTGGTTACCCCTCCACAAACCTCCCATTCCCAACCCAACTCTCCACCGTTTCTTCTATTGGGCTTTTCCTCTACACACTCACCCACTCCTGCCTCACCCCCATAGCATCCCCCTATGCTGAACATCAAGCCTCCTTCCCCTTCTATTGATGCAAAATAAGCCCATTCTCTACTACATATGTATCTGGAGTAATGGCTCCTTCCATGTATAATCTTTGGTTGGGGGTTTATTTCCTGAGAGCTCTAAGTGGTCCTGTTAGTTGACATGGTTCTTCGTATGGGGTTGCAATTCCCTTCAGCTCCTTCATTCATTCCACTAGCTCTTCCATTGGTATCCCCAGACTCAGACTGATGGTTAACTATGAGCATCTGAATCTGTTTTAGTCAGGTGCTGGTAGAACCTCTTGGGGAACAGCCATATCAGGCTCCCATTAGCAAGCATTTCTTGGCATTGGCAATGGTATGGGGGTTTGGTGTCTGCAGATAGGATGGTTCCCTAGGTGGGGCAGTCTCTGGATGGCCTTTACTTTAGGTTTTGTTCCATTTATTGTCTCTGTCTTACCTTTGGACAGTAACATTTCTGGGTTAAAATGTTTGAGCGATATAGGTGGCACTATCCCTCAACTTGGGGCCATAGCTATCTAGTGGTCTCTATAGGTTGTATCTTCTCTTTGCTAGGTATGTCAGCAAAAGTCATTGCCCTTCGGTCCTGGGAGACTGTCACTTCCCTGGAGTCTGGGACTTTACAGTGGCTACCCATCCCATCCCCCACTACTACATGTCTCTATTCAATTTTCCTACTTCATGCACCCTTTATTTCCTCCCCCTCCTTTCTCTTTCTAAGGTCCCTATTTTCCTCTATTGTTTATGATTATTTTGTTCCCTGTTTTATATATATGTAGGATTGAAACATGTACACTTTGGTCTTCCTTCTTCTTAAATTCCATATAGTCTGTGGATTATATTTTGGGTAATTTGAGCTTTTGGGGTAAGATCTACTTAGCAGTGAGTGCATAGCATGTCTGCTTTTTTTTTTTGTGATTGGCTTACCTCATTCAGGATGATGTTTTCTAGTTCCATCCATTTGTCTATGAATTTCATGATGATATTATTTTAATGATGAATAGTACTCCATTGTGTAAATGTACCACATTTTTTGAATCTATTCCTCTGTTGAAGGGCACTGGATTCTTTCCAGCTTCTGGCTATTATAAATAAGGCTGCTATGAACATAGTGGAGTATGTGACCTTCTATATGTTTGAGCATCTTTTGGGTATATGCCCAGGAGTAGTATAGCTGGGTGCTCAGGTAGTACTATCTCCAATTTTCTGAGGAACCTCCAGAGTGATTTCCAGAGTGGTTGTACCAGCTTGCCATCTAAACAACAATGCAGGAGTGTTCCTCTTTCTCCACATCCTCGACAGCATCAATTGTCACCTGAGTTTTTACCTTAGCCATTCTGGCTGGAGTGAGGTAAAATCTCAATGTTGTTTCGATTTGCATTTCCCTGATGACTAAGGATGTTGAACATTTCTTTAGGTTCTTCTAGCCATGCAATATTCCTCAGCTGAGATTTCTTTGTTTAGATCTGTACCCTATTTTTAATAGGGATATTTGATTCTATGGAGTCTAACTTCTTGAGTTCTTTGTATATATTGGATATTATCCCTCTACTGGATGGAGGACTGGTAAAAGTATTTCCCAGTCTGTTGGTTTTTTTATTTTTGTCCTAATAACAGTGTCCTTTGCCTTACAGAAGCTTTCAATTTTATGAGCTCCAATTTTTCAATTGTTGGTTTTGGAGCATAAGCCATTGGTGTTCTCTTCAGGAAATTTTCCCCAGTGCCTATGTATTCAAGAATCTTCCCCACTTTTTCTTCTATTAGTTTGAGTGTATCTGATTTTATGTGGAAGTTCTTGATCCACTTGAACTTGAGCTTTGCACAGGGCAATAAGAATGGATTGATTTGAACCCATATCTCCTTCTACAGAGGAATGGATACATAAAATGAGGTTCATCTACACAATGGAGAAATACTCAGCTATCAAATCAATGAGTTCATGAAATTCATAGGCAAATAGAATGAACTAGAAAATATCCTGAGTGAGGTAACCCAATCACAGAAAAACACACATAGTATGCACTTACTAATAAGTAGATATTAGCCCAAAAGCTCGAAATACCCAAGATACAATCCACACACCACGTGAAGCTCAAGAAGAAGGATGACCAAAATGCAAATGTTTCACTTCTTCTTAAAAGGGGGAACAAAAATATCCTTAAGAGGGGATATGGGGGCAAAGTTTAGAGCAGAGACTGAAGGAACAGACATTCAGAGCCTGCCCCACGTGTGATATATATCACAAAAACTAGGCAAGATAGACGAGGGTAAAAAGTGCATGCTGACAGAAACGGGATAAAGATCTCTCCTGAGAGACACAGCCAGAACATGTCAAATACAAAAGTGAATGCCAGCAACAAACCACTGAACTGAGAATGAGACCCCGTTGGAGGAATTAGAGAAAGGATTGAAAAAGCTGGAGGGGTTTGCCACCCCTTAAGAACAATAGTGCCAACCAACCAGAACTTCCGGGGACTAAACCACTACGTGGACTGACCCATGGCTCCAACTGCATATGTAGCAGATGATGACCTTGCTGGGCACCAATGGAAGGAGAAACCCTTGGTCCTGCAAAGGTTGGACCCTCCATTGTAGGGAATTGTCTGGGGGAGGGGTGGTAAGGGGGGGAGTGGGTGAGGGGGGAACACCCTTATAGAAGAAGGAAAGGGGAGGGGGTAGGGGCCTTATGGACAGGAAACTGGGAAAGGGAATGACATTTGAAATATAAATAAAGAAATATCCAATACAAAGAAAGAAAGGAAGGAAGGAAGGAAGGAAGGAAGGAAGGAAGGAAGGAAGGAAGGAAGGAAGGAAGAAATGATTGATTTACATTCTCCTACCTGCCTGTCTGTGTATAATACTATAAAGCTTTTATCATTGTTGAGGATAGTTTTGCTATTCTGGGTTTTCTGTTATTCCAAATGAATTTGCAAGTTGCTCTTTCTAACTCTATGAAAAATTGAGTTGGTATTTTGATGGAGATTGCATTGAATCTGTAGATTGCTTTTTTGCAATATGGCCATTTTTCTATATTAATCCTGCCAATTGATTAGCATGAGAGACCTTACCATTTTCTGAGATCTTCAATTTCTTTCTTCAGAGACTTGAAGTTTTTGTAATACAGATATTCCACTTGTTTGGTTTGAGTCACACCAAGGTATTTTATATGATCTGTGACTACTGTAAATGGTGTTGCTTCCATAATTTCTTTCTCAGCCTGTTTGTCCTTTGAGTACAGGAAAACTACTGATTTGTTTGAGTTAATTTTATATCTGGCCACTGTTCAGAAGATGTTTATCAGATTTAGGAGTTCTCTGGTGAAATTTTGGGGGTCACTTAAATATACGATCATATCATCTGCAAATATTGAGATTTTGACTTCTTCCTTTCCAATTTGTATCTCTTTGATGTCAATTTGTTGTCTGTTTGCTCTGGCTAAAACTTCAAATACTATATCGAATAGGGAGAGAGAGAGTGGACAGCCTTGTCTAGTCCCTGATTTTAGTGGGATTGCTATAAGTTTCTCTCCATTTAGTTTGATGTTGGCCACTGGTTTTGCTGTCTATTGCTTTTACTATGTTTAGGTATTGGACCTTGAATTCCTGATCTTTCCAAGGTTTTTAACATGAAAAGATGTTAAATTTTGTCAAATGCTTTCTTGGCATCTAATGAGATGATCATGTGGGTTTTTTTTCTTTGAGTTTGTTTATATAGTGGATTACATTGATGGATTTCAATATATTGAACTATCTGTGCATCTCTGACATGAAGCATACCTGATTATGATGGACAATTATATTGATGTGTTCTTGGATTCAATTTGTGAGAATTTTATTGAATGTTTTTGCATCGATATTAAAAGGGAAATTGGTCTGGAGTTCTCTTTCTCTGTTGGGTCTTTGTGTGGTTTAGGTATAAGTGTAATTGTGACTTCATAGAAGGAATTTAGCAGTGCTCCGTCTGTTTCTATTTTGTGGAATAGTTTGAACAGTACTAGTATCAGGTCTTCTATGAAGTTCGGATAGAATTCTGCACTAAACACATCTGGTCCTGGGCTTTTTTGGTTGGGAGACTTTTAATGACTGCTTTTATTTCTTTAGGAGTTATAGAATTGTTAAATGTTTTATTGATCCTGATTTTACCTTAGTACCTGGTTTTTGTCAAGAAAATTGTCCATTTCATTCAGATTTTCAAGTTTTGTTGAATATAGCCTTTTATAGTAGGATCTGATGATTTTTTTTTTAATTTCCTCAGTTTCTGTTGTTATGTTTTCCTTTTCATTTCTGATTTTGTTAATTTGGATACTCTCTCAGTACCCTCTGGTTAGTCTGGCTAAGGGTGTATCTATCTTGTTGATTTTCTCAAAGAATCAGTTCCTGGTTTTATTGATTCTTTGTATAGATCTTTTTGTTTCTACTTGGTTGATTTCAGCCCTGAGCTTGATTATTTTCTGCCATCTACTTAATTGTATTTTCTTCTTTTTCTTCTAGAGCTTTTAGGTGTGCTGTCAAGCTACTGGTATGTGTACTCTTCAGTTTGTTTTTGGAGGTACCAAGAGCTGTGTGTTTCTGTCTTTGCAAAGTTGTGTTTAGAGCTGAACTTGTCAGCTTACATGAGTGACACCTAGTGGCAATGTCCTGTACTTTCTTACTTAGCCCCGGAATAACAAACTTTGTAAATATTAACACTTTTATTTTGTTTACTTCCAGATGTATGCTGATATGGAGATCTCTAGCCAAAATTCTGCCCAAATATTTTGGTAGAAATTTTCTTCCATTTGCTTTGTGTCACTATCCATCCCTGTATAGGTATTAGGCAAGAGTTGGTAAGCCTGGTCTTCATCTTTGGAATTACTAGGTCACTCAGGCAAATTCATCTGCAATAACAAAAAATCTAGCATACTAAAACTATCCTCAACAATAAAAGGACTTGGGGGGAAACACTATCCCTGACCTCAAGCAGTACTACAGAGAAGTAGTGATAAAAACTGTATTGTATTGGTACAGAGACAGGCAGATAAACAGGTGGAGTAGAACTGAAGACCAAGAAATGAACCCACACACCTATGGTCATTTGATTTTTTGACAAAGGAGCCAAAACCATCCAATGGAAAAAGATCGATTTTCAGCAAATGGTGCTGGTTCAACTGGAGGTCAGCATGTAGAAGAATGCAGATCGATCCATGCTTATCACCCTGTACAAAGCTTAAGTCCAAGTGGATCAAGGACCTCCACATCAAACCAGATACACTCAAACTAATAGAAGAAAAAGTGGGGAAGCATCTTGAACACATGGGCACTGGAGAAAATTTCCTGAACAAAACACCAATGGCTTATGCTCTAAGATCAAGAATCGACAAATGGGATCTCAAAACTGCAAAGCTTCTGTAAGGCAAAGGACACTGTTGTTAGGACAAAACAACAACCAACAGATTGGGAAAAGATCTTTATCAATCCTACAACAGATAGAGGGCTTATATCCAAAATATACAAAGAACTCAAGAAATTAGACCGCAGGGAGACAAATAACCCTATTAAAAAATGGGGTTCAGAGCTAAACAAAGAATTCACAGCTGAGGAATGTTGAATGGCTGAGAAACACCTAAAGAAATGTTCAACATCTTTAGTCATAAGGGAAATGCAAATCAAAACAACCCTGAGATTTCACCTCACACCAGTGAGAATGACTAAGATCAAAAACTCAGGTGACAGCAAATGCTGGCGAGGATGTGGAGAAAGAGGAACATTCCTCCATTGTTGGTGGGATTGCAGACTGGTACAACCATTCTGGAAATCAGTCTGGATTGTTCCTCAGTAAATTGGACATTGCACTACCTGAGGACCCAGCTATACCTCTCTTGGGCATATACCCAAAAGATGCCCCAACATATAACAACAACACATGCTCCACTATGTTCATAGCAGCCTTATTTGTAATAGCCAGAAGCTGGAAAGAACCCAGATGCCCTTCAACAGAGGAATGGACACAGGAAATGTGGTACATCTACACAATGGAATATTACTCAACTATCAAAAACAATGACTTTATGAAATCCATAGGCAAATGGATGGAACTGGAAAATATCATCCTGAGTGAGGTACCTCAATCACAGAAAAACACACATAGTATGCATTCATTGATAAGTGGCTATTAGCCCAAATGCTTGAATTACCCTAGGTGCACAGAACACATGAAACTCAAGAAGGATGACCAAAATGGGAATGCTTCACTCCTTCTTTAAAAGGGGAACAAGAAGGAATAGGGAGGCAAAGTTTAGAACAGAGGCAGAAGGAACACCCATTCAGAGCCTGTCCCACATGTGGCCCATACATATACAGCCACCCAATTAAATAAGATGGATGAAGCAAAGAAATGCAGGCTGACAGGAACCAGATGTAGATCTCTCCTGAGAGACACAGCCGGAATACAACAAATACATAGGCAAATACCATCAGCAAACCACTGAACTGAGAACGGGACCCCCATTGAAGGAATTAAAGAAAGGACTGAATGAACTTGAAGGGGCTTGAGACCCCATATGAACAACAATGTCAACCAACCAGAGCTTCCAGGGACTAAGCCACTACCCAAAGACTATACACGGATTGACCCTGGGCTCCAACCTCATAGGTAGCAATGAATAGCCTAGTAAGAGCACTAGTGGAAGGGGAAGCCCTTGGTCCTTCCAAGACTGAACCCCCAGTAAACATGATTCTTCGGAGGAGGGCGTTAATGAGGGGAGGATGGATAGGGGAACACCGGTAGAGAAGGGGAGGGGGAGTGGTTAGGGGGATGTTGGCCTGGAAACTGGGAAGGGGAATAGCAATCCAAATGTAAATAAGAAATACTCAAGTTAATAAAGATGGAAAATAAAAAGAAAAGAAAACGTCTAGAAGAGTCATTCGCAGGATTTGCTTGGCTACCTCTCTAGCCATCAGGTCTACTTTAGGATTATTGATGTCCTTTGGGTTCTGTCCCTGTTCATATCTGGGACAATGTGTAATACCAAGTTTCTTTAGAAGCCAGAGAGTAGGTAGGAGGTTTAGGATCTCTTGTTTATTTTTAATTGTCTTTCCTTCAGCCATCAATATTCCCATGAACACGTGCAGTGGCAAATGTGTATCAGCTATCAGTGTAGATATTAACTACCTTGTCCCTGCCCAATTTGAGCTCCTTAGTGAGGTCTCTTAATTCTCCCCTCTGGGCTGATGTCCCACTTGAGAGGAGAAACGCCAATACTGTTTTGCCCAATTCTACCACTGCTGCCTCTGCATACCTAGTGCCATCTTCCATGTAGCTGCTTCCATGGACATACACCATGAGGAGATCTCTGTTAGGCCACTTCTGGTCATTCAGGTTTTGCTGAATCCCATGCACATACTGCAGGATTTCCAAGCAGTCATGAATTGGTGGATTTTCCAAGTCCAAAGTATGTCACAGGGTTCAGAGATGTACTGGGGTGAAAAGGATACCTAGGGTGGTTGAGATGAACAACAGAGACTGATAGTGAGTCAGCAGGTGTTTGAGATTCAGCAGTGTGGGGGTGGGAACTATCTCTATGGCATTGGGGGGATAGTTACAGTAAGAGATTGTTCGAAGTTTAATTTGTCTGCATCTTTCATCAACAGGAATGTGACCTCTATGAGCCTCAAGCAGTTCAGCCATCCTTCCAATACTGGGCTCAATTTCTTAGACAGGTAAGGAACTGGTCATCATGAAGGGCCCCAGGTTTGTGTCAGGTATCCCTTTAGAAATCTCTTGACTTCAGGAACAAACACATTAAAGGACTTAGTCACCTAAAGCAAAACTAAGCCCAGGGAAGATAGCAGTGCCAATTATAAATCTTGGAAAGCTTTTTCAGTTTTTGTTTTGTTTTGTTTTTTGTCTCAGTCCATGTGAAAGTCTCCTCCTGTCCCCTAGTGGCCTTATAGAATGGCTTAGCTATCTCAACTAAGCCTGTATCCAAAGTCTACAAAATCCAGCCAAATCCGGGAATTCCCATACTTGGCCCCATCAGGCTGAGATGGTCCCTCTACAGGCTTGAGAGAGGCCTAGTTGACACTGTTTGTGCTGGTCATTTGAGATGCAGATATATGAGCCTTCTTGGTTGAGACCTTATATACTAGTTCTTGTAGAAGTTCTAGAGGGAACCAGGTCTCTTCCATTCAAGAGTCAACATGCATAGCAGCCAAAAGTCAGCAACATCCTGGAATAATGAAGTATGTGGATAGTTTGCCTGTACTCATAGTTATTGTACTCCAGTGGAGGGCCTATCAAAGATAGTTCTTTTTTTTTTTTCTGTTAGAAAAGAATGTGGTTTTTTTTCTATTAGTATATTTTTTTCATTTTCTTTTATTGGATATTTTTTATTTACATTTTAAATGTTATCCTTTCTGGTTTTCACTCTGGAAACCTCCTATCCCATACACACTCCTCCTTCTTCTATGAGTGTGTTCCTCCACCCAACCACCAACTCCCTTTCAACTCCCCACCCTGTCATGTCCCTACACTGAGGCATTAATCCTTCACAGGATCAAGAGTTTGTCCTCCCATTGATGCCCAACAAGGCCATTCTCAGCTACTTATGCTGCTGGAGCCCTGGGCCATTCCATTTATATTCTTTGGTTGGTGGTTTAGTCCCTGGGAGCTATGAGGGTTCAGGTTGGTTGATATTGTTGTTCTTCCTATGGGGTTGTAAACCCTGCCAGCTCCTTCAGTCCTTTATCTAACTGCTCCACTGGAGATCCAGTTCTCGGGACAATAGTTAGCTATGAGTATCCACCTCTATATTTGTCATGCCCTAGCAGGTCCTCTCAGGAGACAACTGTTTCAGGCTCCTGTCAGCATGCATTTCTCAGAATCAGCAATATTGTTTGGTTTTGGTGGCTGTATGTATAGGATCTGGATCCTCAGGTAGGGCAGTCTCTGGCTGGTCTTTCCTTCAGTCTCTGCTCCAAACTTTGTCTCTGCATTTCTTCCTATGAATATTTTTGTTCCCCCCTCTAAGGACTTAAGCATCCACACTTTGGTCATCCTTCTTCTTGAGCTTCATGTGGACTGTGGATTTTATCTTTGGTAATCCTAGCTTTTGAGTGAAGATTCACTTATCAATGAGTGCATACCATGTGTGTTCTTTTGTGATTGGGTTGCCTCACTAAGGATGATATTTCCTACTTCCATCCATTTGCCTATGAATTTCATTTAGTCATTGTTTTCAATAGAAGAGTAGTACTCCATTGTGTAAATGTACCTCATTTTCTGTGTCCATTCATCTCTTGAAGGATATCTGGGTCTTTTCAGCTTCTTGTTATTATAAATAAGGCTGCTATCACATAGTGGAACATGTGTCCTTGTTATACATTGTAGCATCTTTTGGGATGCCCAGGAATGGTATAGCTGTGACCTCAGATAGTATTATCTCCAGTGGTCTGAGGAAATGCGAGGCTGATTTCCACAGTGATTGTACCTACTTGAAATCCAACATACTAACCAGCATCTGCTGTCACCTGAGTTCTTGATCTTAGCCATTCTGACTGGCATGAGGTGGAATTTTAGGGTTGTTTTGATTTGCAATTCCCTAATGACTAAGGATGTTGAACTTTTCTTTAGCTGCTTCTCAGCCATTTCAGTTTCCTCAGTTGAGAATTCTTTGTTTATCTCTGCACCCTATTTTTAATAAGATTATTTGGTTCTCTGGACTCTAACTTCTTGTATTCTTTCTGTATATTATACATTACAATTTATCAGATGGTAAAGATCTTTTCCCAATCTGTCAGTTGCCATTTTCTCTTATTGACAGTTCTTTGCCTTCCAGAAGCTTTGTAATTTTATGAGGTCCCATTTGTCTATTGATTATCTTTGCAGATAGGCCTTTGGTGTTCTGTTCAGGAAATTTTCCCTAGTTCTCATGTGTTTGAGGTTCTTCTCCACTTTCTTCTGTATTAGTTTCAGTGTATCTAGTTTATGAGGAGGTCCTTGATCCACTTGGACTTCAGCTTTGTACACAGCAATAAGAGTGGATCAATTTCCATGCTGACTTCTACATGCTGACTGCCAGTTGAGCCAGCACCACTCGTTGAAAATGCTCTTTTTTCCCCTGGTTGGTTTAATCTCCTTTGTCAAAGATCAATTGATCACAGATGTGTGGGTTCATTGATGGGTCTTCAATTCTATTCCACTGATATATCTGCCTGTCCCTGTAACTATACAATACAGTTTTTATCACTATTCCTCTGTAATACAGCTTGGGGTCAGAAATGGTGATTCCTCCAGAAGTTCTTTTATGGTTGAGAATGGTTTTCAATATCTTGGGTTTTATGTTATTCCAAATGAATTTGGAAATTGCTCTTTTTAACTTTGTGAAGAATTGAGTTGGTGTTGTATATGATTTGTGACTATCGTGAATTCTCTTGTTTCCCTAATTTCTTCCTCAGTCTATTTATCCGTTGAGTAGAGGAAAATACTGATTTGTTTGAGTCATTTTTATGTATGGACACTTTGCTGAAGTTGTTTATCAGATTTCAGAATTTTCTGGTGGAATATCAGGGATCACTTAAGTATATTATCATATCATCTGCCAATAGTGAGATTTTGACTTCTTCCTTTCCAATTTGTATTTATTTGACCTGTTTTGTTGGTAATTGCTCTGGCTAGGACTTCAAGTACTATACTGAATAGGTAGGGAAGAGATTGGGCAGCCTTGTCTTATCCCTGATTTTAATGGATTACTTCAAATTTCATAAGGGAAATTTGTCTGAAATTCACTTTTTTTGATTACTCTTTGTGTGGTTTAGTCATAAATGTAATTGTGACTTCATAAAAACAAGTTGGGTAGTTTTCCTTCCATTTCTATTTTGTGGAATAGTTTGAAGAATATTGACAGTAGGTCTTCTTTGAAGATCTCATAGAATTCTTTAATAAACCCATCTGGTCCTTAACTTTTTTGGTTGGGAGACTTTTAATGACTGCTTCTATTTGTTTGGAAGTTATGGAACTGTTTAGATGGTTTATCAGATGCTGATTTTACATTGGTACCTGGTATCTGTCTAGAATATTGTCCACCTCATCCATATTTTCTAGTTTTCATTTCTGATTTTATCAATTTGGATATGGTCTCTATGCCCTCTGGTTAGTCTAGCTAAGAGTTTATATATCTTGTTGATTTTCTCAAAGAATCAGCTCCTGGTTTTGTTGATTCTTTGTATAGATCTTTTTGTTTCTACTTGCTTGATTTCAGCCCACATTTTGATTATTTCCTGCCATGTACTCCTCTTGGATGTATTTGTTTCTTTTTGTTCTAGAGGTGTCAGGTGTCCTGTCAAGCTCCTTGTGTATGCTCTCTCCAGTTTGTCTTTTGGAGGCACTCAGAGCTATGAGTTTTCCTCTTACCACTAGTTACTTTGTGTCCCAAAAGTTTGGGTACACTGTGCCTTCATTTTCATTAAATTCTAAAAAGTCTTTAATTTCCTTCTTTATTTCTTCCCTGACCAAGTTATCATTGAGTAGAGTGTTGTTCTGCTTCCAGGTATATGCAAGCGATTCTTTTGTTTTCATTGTTATTGAAGATCAGCCTTAGTCCTTGGTGATCTGATAGAATGCATGAGATTATTTCAATCTTCTTGTATCTGTCAAGGCCCATTTTGTGAACAATTGTAGTGTCAATTTTGAAGAAGGTACCATGAGGTTCTGAGAAGAAGGTATACTCTTTTGTTTAAGGATGAAATGTTCTATAGATGTCTGTTAAAACCATTTGGTTCATAACCTCTATTAGTTTCACTGTGTCTATGTTTAATTTCTGTTTCCATCATCTGTCAATTGATAAGAGTGGGGGGTTGAAGTCTCCCACTATTATTGTGTGAGGTGCAATGTGTGCTTTGACTTTAGTAAAGTCGTTTTTTATGAATGTGTGTGCCCTTGCATTTGCAGCATAGGTGTTCAGAATTGAGAGTTCATCTTGGTGGATTTTTCCATTGATGAGTATGCAGTGTCCTTCCTTATCTTTTTTGATAACTTTTGGTTGAAATTTTTTATTTGATATTAGAATGGCTACTCCAGCTTTTTCCTTGGAACCATTTTCTTGGAAAATTTTCTCTAGACTTTTACTCTAAGGTAGTGTCTGTCTTTGACATTGAAGTGTATTTCCTGTATGCAGCAAATTGCTGTGTCCTGTTCATGTATCTGGACAGTCTATGTTTTTTGTATTGGAGAATTGAGTATATTGATGTTAAGAGATATTAAGGAAAAGTGATTTTTGCTTTCTGTTACTTTTGTTGTTAGAGGAGGAATTCTGTTTGTGTTGCAATCTTCTTTTGGGGTTGTTACAAGAAGATTAATTTCTTGTTTTTTTCTAGGGTGTGGTTTCCCTCTTGTGTTGGAGTTGTCCATCTATTGTCTTTGTAGGGCAGGATTTGTGGAAAGATATTGTGTATATTTGTTTTGGTATGGAAAATCTTGTTTTCTCCATCTATGTTAATTGAGACTTTTCTCAGTATAGTAGCCTGGGCTGGCATTTGTGTTCTCTTATGATCTGTATGACATCTGCCCATAATTTTCTAGCTTTCATAGTCTCTGTTGAGTAATGTGATATAATTCTGATAGGTCTACCTTTACATGTTACTTGACATTTTTCCCTTATTGCTATTAATATTCTTTCTTTGTGTCGTGCATTTGGTGTTTTGATTATGTGACAGAAGGAATTTCTTTTCTAGTTCAGTCTATTTGGAGTTCTGTAGGCTTTTTGAATGTTCAAGGGCATCTCTTTCTTAAGTTTAGGAAACTTTGCTTCTCTATAATTTTGTTGAAGATATTTACTGGCCCTTGAAATTGGAAATCTTCACTCTCTTCTATACTTATTATTCTTAGGTTTAGTTTTCTCATTGTGTCATGGATTTCCTGGATGTTTTGGTCTAGGAGATTTTTCTGTTTTACCTTATCTTTGACAGTTTTGTCGATGATTTCTATGGAGTCACCTGCTCCTGAGATTCTCTCTTCTATCTTTTGTATTCTGTTGGTGATACTTGCATCTATGACTCCTTATCTTTTTCCTAAGTTTTCTATGTCTAGGGTTGTCTCCCTTTGTAATTTCTTTATTGTTTCTATCTACATTTTTAGAACCTGGATGGTTTTTTTCAATTCCTTTGCCTGTTTGGTTGTGTTTTATTGTAATTCTGTAAGGGATTTTTTTGTGTGTTTGGTACTTAAGGGCTTCTACCTGTTTACCTGTATTCTCCTGTATTTCTTTAAGAAGTTATTTTTGTCCTTCTTAAAGTCCCCTATCATCATCATAAGACATACTTTTAAATCTGTTTCTTCCTGCAGTAGTTGGAGAACGGTTATGATGATGCTAATGATGCTAAGCAACCTTTGGTTCTGTTGCTTATGTTCTTGCACTTGGCTCTTGCCATCTGTTCTCAGCCCAATGGCTGAGAAACACCTAAAGAAATGTTCAACATCTTTAGTCATAAGGGAAATGCAAATCAAAACAACCCTGAGATTCCACCTCACACCAGTCAGAATGGCTAAGATCAAAAACTCCAGTTAGGGGGGTGTTGGCCTGGAAACCGGGAAAGGGAATAACATTTGAAATGTAAATAAGAAACACCCAATTTAATAAAGATGAAACAAAGAAAAAACAAAACTGGATATTCTACTACCTGAGGTCCCAGCTATACCTCTCCTGGGCATATACCTAAAAGATGCTCCAACATACAACAAAGACACATGTTTCACTATGTTCGTAGCAGCCTTACTTATAATAACCAGAAGCTGGAAGGAACCTAGATACCCCTCAACAGAGGAATGGATACAGAAATTTTGGTACATCTACACAATGAGTACTACTTAGCTGTCAAAAACAATGACTTCATGAAATTCATAGGCAAATGGAATGAACTAGAAAATATCATCCTGAGTGAGGTAACCCAATCGCAGAAAACACACATGGTGTGCATTCACTGATAAGCGGATACTAGCCCAAAAGTTCTAATTACCCAAGACGCAATCTACAGTCCACATGAAGCTCAAGAGGAAGGGTGACCACAGTCCGAATACTTCACTCTTTCTTAGAAGGAGGAACAGAAATATCGATAGGATGGGATATGGAGGCAAAGTTTAGAGCAGAGACAGAAGGAACGGCCATTTGGGGCCTGCCTCATATGTGGCCCATATATATATATATATATATATATACATATAATATATATATATATCCACCAAAGATAGATAAGATTGATGAAGCTATCAAGTGCATGCTGACAGGAACTGGATATAAGTCTCTCCTGAGAGACACAACCAGAGCATGTCAAATACAGAGGTGAATGCTAGCAGCAAACTACTGAACTGAGAACTAATTCCCTGTTGGAGGGATTAGAGAAAGTATTGAAAGAGCTGAAGGGGCTTGCAACCCCAAAAGAACAACAATGCTAACCAACCAGAGCTTCCAGAGACTAAACTACTACCCAAAGACCATACATGGACTGACCCATGGATCCAACTGCATGCATAGCAGAGAACGGCCTTGTTGGGCACCAGTGGCTTGGTCCTGCCAAGGTTGGACCTTCAGTACAGGGAATGTCGGGGGAGGGGGTTTGTAATGGTGGGGGACGATGGGGGAAAACACCTCTCTGGGGAGGGGTAGGGGAGGGTATAGGGAGGCTTATGGACAGAAAACCAGGAAAGGGGATAGCATTTGAAATGTAAAGAAATATATAGATATAGAGATAGAGATAGAGATAGAGATAGATAGATAGATAGATAGATAGATAGATAGATAGATAGATAGATAGATAGATACCAATGGCCAGTGATTGCTACTTCTTGTTATTTTGATGTTGACAGTGGTCAAATGTGTGTCCAAGTGTATGTTTCCCTTTTATTGGTTTTAATGATATGAAATTATATATTTCTGTTTTCTTGAGTGTAGTTAACCTCATTGGTTTGAGGTTTTCCTTCTAGTATCTGCTGTAGGTGTGGATTAGCAGAAAGGTGTGCTTAAATATGATTTTGTCATGAAATATCTTAGTTTCTCCATTTATGATGATTGAAAATGTTGCTGAGTATAGTAATTTTGACTGATATTTGTGGTCTCTTATGGTGTGCAAGACCTCTGCCCAGGTTCTTCTAGCTTTTAGAGTCTCAGATGAGAAATTGCACATAAATCTGATAGGTCTGCATTTATATGTTACTTGGCATTTTCCCTTGCTGTTTTTAAAATTCTTTCTTTCTTCCATATATTAAGTGTTTTGATTATTATGTGGCAGGAGGATTTTTTCTGTTCTAATCTACTTGGTGTTCTGTAAGCTTCTGGTACCTTAATAGGCATCAATTCATTTAGGTTAAGGGATTTTTCTCCTATGATCTTGTTGAAGTTGTGTTCTGGGACTTTTTTTCTTCTATTTCTACTACTCTTAGATTTTGGTCTTTCATAGTATCCCAAATTTCATGGATCTTTTATGTAATGAACTTTTTATATTTTACATTTTCTTTAGTTGATATATTGATTTCTTCCTTGATATTGTCTACATCTGACATTCTTCCATCTCCGGTATTCTGTTGGAAATGCTTATGTCTGTAGTTCCTGTTCTCTTTCTCCAGGATTTTCTCAGTTTGTGTTTTCTTTACTGTTTCTATTTCCATTTTCAGGTCTTGGGCAACTTTATTTATATCCTTCACCTGTATGATTGTGTTTTCCCATGATTCTTTATATTTATTTGCTTCATCTTTTAATGCCTCTAACTGTTTGAATATATTTTCTGTGTTTCCTTAAGGGATTTATTGATGTTCTTTTTCAAGACCTCTATCACCTTTCTAAGACTGGATTTAAGATCCACTCCTTATGTTTCAGTTCCATTAGCATATTCAAAGTTTGTTGTAGGAGGACCACTTGGCTTTGGTGGTGCCATATTACCCTGGGTCTTGTTGATTGTGTTCTTATTCTGTTAGGCATCTGGTTTTCCCTGGTGTGGGCTGGATGATCCTGATGGCAGCAAGATTTCTTGGGAAGGTGGGGAGAGCTGTGGGCCTGACAATGGAAGTAGCTAACCCTACTGACTTTGCCTGAGTCAAACCCCACTCTGTAGGTTATGTCCCAGTCAGACCCAACTTGGATAGTGAATAAATGTGACTGTGAAGGCATTGGTGGAGCAGGCTTCCAATCTGGTTAGTCTTGGGTTCCCTGAAGTTTTCCATGGGAAAGCAGTATGCTCTTGTGGTCCTTCAAGGGTACTATGGACCAAAGAGTGAGTCTAGAAGTAGGCAATTGGGCCCAGTGAACTGGACACAACTCATCTCTGCAAGCTCTGTCACAGGCAGACTTACTGGGATGGCAGGCAGATTCAATTAGGATGGAATTGGTCAGACAGGGTTCAAAGATAATTTGGGGGCTTCCAAAGAGTTCCACATGAAAGCAGGATGTTGTTGGGGTCCTTCAAGACTTCTCTGGACTGAATAACAATCCCAGTGGTAAGCAATGAAGCTCAAGGGATCACAAGCAACTCACCTCTCCAGACTCTCCCAGGTGTACAACTGGGATGGGATTGGTTGGGCAGGGTTGCAGACTGGTTAGTTTTGGGCCCACAAAGGTCTCCCTTGGGAAGCAGGAATCTGGTGTCCTGCAAGGTTCCTCTGGACCAAAGCACGAGCTCAAGGGACTGCATACAATTCATCTCTGCAGGCTGCCCACATGGACTGACTGAGATAGCGAGAGGATCTAGGATGACTAGCATGGGATTGGTCTTGCATGATTCTAAGCTGCTTAATTTTGGGGCCCCCAGAGGTTTCTCCAGGGAAGCAAGACACTCTTAGGGTAGCTCAAGGCTCCTCCAGACTGAAGAGCAAGCCAGAGCTACACAATAAAGAGCTCATTTCCTTACAATAGGCACATTGATAATTTTTCAAGCTTCGGCAAAGGCTTAGATTGGCCAAATTGGTCAGTTTTGTTCTTAACATTTAAGGGTCTTTGAGGACATGTACCTCTTGTCTATCTTGTCTATTCTGCAACCAGAATTTTGCATTTTTTTAATCTGTTTATCCTCTCAACTCTATTATTGAAAATCTTTTGGGAAATTTTCATTAATCCAGACAAATTCTGACCTTTGAAACCATCTATTTTCTGGATTTTCTTTTGAATGCCAGATGGTGATTGAACTACAAAGATCACGTTGATGGTTTACTGTTTCCTGGTGCCTTAGGGTCAGTTGAGGTATAGGTATAATAGGCATCCAAAAGCCTTTCCAAGAAAGCAGCTGGGGATTCCATGGGATCCTGTCCTATCTGACTTACCTTTGACAAATTGTTTGGTGCTTAGCAGCTACCCAGAGACACCTCATTAAAACCTAGCAATAATCTTTAAGTGTCTTCCCATCTTCATCTGTATTAGAATTCCACTGGGGGCTGGCTTGGGGAAAGCACCATCAATGATTGTAGGGTCTTCGGTGAATCTGCTGCTGTCCCCAGGAACAAGTTTATGGACAAGTCACCCAAAGCAGTCCCATTTCTCTGTGGTACAAAGGGTCTGGAGGAGTTGATGGATATCATCCCAGGTGAGCTGCTGTGTATGGAAAAAATAGACTACATGAGAGAAATTAAAGTCTGGTGTTCCTTAGAAAAGGAGAGCCTCCTAGTTGTAGATATCACTAGTGGAAAAATGGTGATACACCAGAAAAGGCATTTCTCCCTTCCAAGTTTGGGAAGTGCTGGCACATAAAAGGAAAGCCTCTGTTAAAAAGCCAAAGTGGGCACATGATCAGGTATGGGGTGAGCCCCTTGTTCAGTCCAATGGTTAGCTGCAAGCATCCTCACCTGCATCAGTAGGGCTCTGGCAGAGCCTCTCAGGGGACACTCACATTTGGTTCCTTTCAGCAAGCACTTCTTGGCATCAACAATAGTGACTGGGTTTGATGGATGAATAAGGGATGGATCCTCATGTGGGGCAGTCTCTGGAAGACCTTTTCTTCAGTCCCTGCTCCACTTTTTGCCCTTGTATTTCCTCCCATAAATATTTTGTTCTCCCATCTAAGAAGGAATGACACATCCACATTTTGGTCTTCCTTCTTGAGCTTCATATGACCTGTGAACTTTTTCTTTGGTAGTCTAAGCTTTGGGAGTAATATCCATTTACCATGAGTGCAGACAAGGTGTGTTCTTTTGTGACAGGGTTATATCACTCAGGAGGAGTTAGAGAAAAGAATGAAGGAGCTAAGGGGTTTGCAACACCATAGGAAGAACAATAGTATCAACCAACCATACCCACCAGAGTTCCCAGGGAACTCACCAACCAATGAGTACACATGGAGAGACCCATGATTCCAGCCACATATGTAGCAGAAGACAGCATTGTCCAGCATCAATAGGAGGAAAATCCTTTGGTTTTGTGAAGGCTCGTTTCCCCAATGTAGGGGAATGTCAGGGCATTGAGGTGGGAGTGGGTGGGTGGGAGTGGAGCATCCTCATAGAAACAGGGGAAGGGGAAGGAGTATGGGAGATGAGAGAAAGAGGATAACATTTGAAATGCAAATACATAAAATATCCAAGAAAAATAAAATTACAAAAAAAGAAAAAAGTATGGAGTGGACTAGTTATAGCAGATGATAACATTGAAAAGGAGGAGGAAAACAGACACAGAGGAGGAACTGAGAATGCTGCAAGTGTCACTAGGGCCCTGGGTACTGGGCTTCTCCATGGTATCCAGTAAAGAAGTGACATATAATCCTCAAGTTGAGAAAGAACAGGAAGTAGGTGTCAACTGGGCATGCTTAGCAGGGTCAGTGGGTAAAAGAGTAAGGGTGGTCAAGGTGATAGTCACCTTCTGTGCCATACTTGTAGTAGATCTAAGGGTTTCACACTTCAACCATGGGGAGGTTTTGCTAACAGGCAATGACATAAGGTTCCTGACTAAGGAATTGACCAGGATGAGGGAGAGTGAAAACCTGTATGGGAAGGATATGTGGACATCCACAAGAAAGGTGGCTACTTGAGTTCACAAAGGGTCCTGTGTTTACCAAGAAAGACTTGATAGCCAGACGGGTTGGCAGCCTTCTGAAAGTCCTGAAAATGGCACAGACTAACTTCAAGAGAAGTGGCAAGGATAAAGGACCGCTTATAATAGAATTGTAAATTATCTAGAAGATAAAAGTGCCAGAAAAGAAAACAAAAGCCAAAGACAGACACTGAAAAAATCAGGTTTCAAAAATAAATACTGCTCTGCATTGTAATTCTCAGATGAGGATACTGATCAAGTCCAGAAGGATAGGTTATACTCTGTGTCCCTTTTTCCCAAAAGGCAACCAGAGCTTCCTCCAGTGTCCTGTGGCTCAAAGAGTAATGCTGCACCCATCTTCTCTTATCTGAGCCCCCAGAAGTCTAGACCAAAATCAGGAAATCAGAAATAGACATATGCAAGTACAGGAAATGTACCACCTCACAGAGGGAGCTGGCAGTTTTTCTAATACTTAATAATATCAAAGGTGTAGTCTAGAGGATAGGGCACTATCCCAGATGTACCCAAAAAGTGTTGGGGCTCAGGAACAGCTGCACAGTGACCACTCAGACACCAATTGCTGATATGGTAAAATGTTATTGAATGCTTAATTCAGGCTGATTGATGAGGGCCACAGTGGGGACTCAGGAATGAAACTGTGAGGCTAGAATGCTATTAGGGCAGGAATTTTATATGGGAAGTCAGGTTCGAATGTTCAGAATGTAGGGAGGGAAGCCTCATTACAATTTGGCTAACTAGACAACGTATTATCAGCTGTTCTATAAGTTGATTGGTGCTAAATTCGGTAAGTAGGGGTGTGGTTAGAGGATTTATAGAGTATTGAGATAACAGAACAGAGCATAAGTAATACAGCCATAGCAGTTAGACTTATTAGAATTTTTTAGTATCAGATAGAATGATTACTTCTGGGAAGGGGATGAATTTGATTTCACCTTATGAGCAAAATGGAGGTTAAATACAAAACAGCTACAGTTATATTCAAAGGAGCAAACCATATCAGAAGTAAGAACTAATGATTCTTTGGATTTTCTCAGTGTCTAGTTTTTTAGTTTTATTTTATTATAGTCCAGTCACTACCTACTCCCAGTCCACCCTTCCACAGTTTCTCAACCCATTCTTCCTCCCTCTTTCTCCAGGAGGATGTCCCAACCCCCTACCCTAAACCCTTCTGGGCCTCCACATTTCCTGGTGCCTCTAGTCTCTCAAGGGTTACACACATCTTCTCTCACTGAGCCCAGACCAGTAGTCTGCTGCTGTATATGTGTCAAGGGCCTCATACCAACTAGTGCATGCTGCCTGGTTCATGGCTCAGTGGCTTAGAGCTCTCAGGGATCCAGATTAGTTGAGACTGCTGGTCTTCCTATGGGCTCACCCTCCTCCACAGCTCTTCTTGGGCATATAACCCAAAAGATGGGCCACCATACCACAGGGAAAAGTGTTCTACTATGCTCATGGTGGCCTTATCTGTGACAGCTAGAAGCTGTAAACAACCCAGATGTCCCCCAATGGAAGAATGAATTCAGAAAATATGTTTCATTTGTATAATGGAATACTATTCAGCTCTTAAGAATGAGACCATCACTAGCTTTGCAGGCAAATAGATGAAACTAGAAAATATCCTGAGTGATGTAACTCAGACCCAAAAGAACATGAATGGTATGTTCTCACTAGTAAGTTGATATTAGCAAAAAAATTTGCAGAATACCCAGGATATAATCAACAGAACTCAAGAAGGTTAACAAGCAGAAGGGCCCAAGTGAGGATGCTTCAATCCCACATGGGAGGGAGAAGGAAGCAGTCCCAGGAGTCACAGGGAGGGAGGGACATGGGTGTTAGAGGGGATGGAGAGGAAGAAGGGGGGATATTATCAGGTATTAGGGTAGGAAACAGGAGAGAAGCCCTGAGGGACAGCAGAATAAATGAAATTATGCAACCTTGGTGGGTGGAGAGTGGAGGGACCTTCTAGGATGTACCAGAGACCTAAGGTGAGAAACTCTTAGGACTCAAAGGGAGGGACCTTAGACAAAATGGGGAGAGTGGGGAGAGGGAACTTGTAGAGTCCACCTCCATAGAAAGACAGGCCATCAAGTAGAGGGATGGGGTTGTTATCCCACGGTCAAATACTCTGACCCAGAATTGTTCCTGTCTAAAATAAACTGCAGAGACAAAAAATGGAGAAGAGACCAAGGGAAAGATGGTCCAGTGACCAACTCAACTTGGGATCCATCTCAAAGGACTGACACTATTAAGGATGCTATGCTATGGTGTGCTTACAGACAGAAGCCTAGCATGGCTGTCCTCCAAGAGGTCCAACAACAGCTGCCTAAGGCATTTGCAGAAACTTACACCCAAACCGACGAACTGATGTAAGGGACCCCTATGGTTGAATTAGGGAAAGGCTGGAAGAATCTCAGTGTCTAATTTTATGTCCTCCTTTTCACTTCTTATTTTTTTCAATTTGGATATTCTTTTTATGTTATTTGAATATAAGTTTGTCTATCTTGTTGATTTTCTCAAAGAACTAACTCTGTT
Source organism: Rattus rattus (assembly GCF_011064425.1). Classification (NCBI taxonomy): domain Eukaryota; kingdom Metazoa; phylum Chordata; class Mammalia; order Rodentia; family Muridae; genus Rattus; species Rattus rattus. The sequence continues at coordinate 14,704,621 of NC_046158.1, forward strand.
TTGTTGACTCTATATTGTTCTCTTTTTCCCTACTTTATAGATTTCAGTCCTGACTTTGATTATTTACTCCCATCTACTCCTCTTGAGTGTGTATGAGTCTTTTTGTTCTAGAGCTTTCAGGTGTGCTATTAAATTGCTAGTTTGAGATCTCCCCAACTTCCAGTATAATTTTCTTGAAAATATTTTCATGCAGCTGGGAATCTTCTCCTTCAATTGCCATTATTCTTACGTTTGGCCTTTTCATTATATCCCAAATTTTCTGAATGTCCTATGTTAGAAACTTTTTTAGCTTTAACATTTTCCTTGAAAGGAGCATTAATTTCTTATATTGTATATTCTATGCCTGAGATTTTGTCTTCTGTATCTTTTATTCTGTTGATAATGCTTACACCTGTAGTTCCTGTTCCTTTACTTAGGTTTTCCAACTCCAGACTTCCCTCATTTTGTGTTATTACTTCTAGTTTCATATGTAGGTCTTAAACAGTTTTATTTATTTTCTTCAACGTTTGATTGTATTTTCCTGTATTTGATTGTATTTTACTGGTCATAATTTTGGACAGGGGGAAAACTAAATAGAGGGTTTAGACTTGGGAAATTCTATCTTTCCTTTCCTCTTATCTATACCTTCTTTCTATGGTAAAAGGAAAAGTGTTGAAAATAAAAAGGGGGATAGAGTAACATAAGAAATTAGATACATAGGGATGGACATTAATTTTACACTTAAAATATTTTTTAGCCATATTCTTATATTGGCAGAAATCATTATATTTTGATGCAGAATTTAAGTTATATTTTTTACATTGGTACTGAATTTATATATTAATAGAGATTTAAGATTTTCAGTGACATAAACATTTGTATATTGATACAAATTTTAAAATTAATTTTGTTACTCTTAGATATGAATTGTGCCTATACAACTCATTTAAGAATACAAGGCTTAGACACAGTCCTTCTAATAGATGCTATTACAAACAGTTCAAGATGATTAAGTACTGAAAGCTAATGTTCAGGCACCAAACTTGCAGTAATATTAGATTCCGATTTAGTAACAATAAAGTGTCTTCAATATTATTCAAACTACAAATAGCTAAGAGCAGTGAACATTTAAAAGTTCAGATATACTATGCATAGTCTTCAAATGCATCAGAGATCCACAGAATATGGCACTTAAAATTATTTCATTATTTATAGATTGCTTGACTAGGAGATATATCTACTCGTGACAGTAGATATATCTCCTCATCCCACTTCAAAGAAGATACTGAGCATCATGACCTCCATATGGGGTTGCTCCAATTGTGAGAAACTAGCCACTTAGCAAGAATTGCCCTAATTTCTTCTACAGAACAAAATGCTATCAAAAACCAATCAAATGGATGTGGGATAGTCAATTACTAAGCTCTGCCAAATCAGGGTCAGCTTGTTCATAATTCCTGCTTCCGTTAAGGTCTGTGAGATAGTTCTGAGCCAGAAGGTTGAAGACAGATCCTGCAACCTTATAAGGAATATCAGGAACTATCCAGGCAGTCAACCGCCTCTACAAATTGTATAAACTTTGGAATTTATGTCTTTGGGGTTCCTATATATGCTGGTAATATTTGATTCCAAGAACTCTGAAGGGGGTGAAGACTCTAATGAGTCTCATAATAAAACTTAAGTTGTTTAGCATTAAAGAAGATAATCTAGAAAGGACAGATTAAGGATGATAATGCAAGTTAAAATCAAATTTAATTCAGGAATAGAATTATAACCTCGACTTCTGGTTCCCCCCTGTGCCCAGAGCTTACCCAGTCCCACAGCTTTCTGTACCCAGATCCTGTGATGGAGAGAGCTAGGATCTCAGAAGTGCAGAAAATCCTGAGAGGTCAGGGGAGGTCATCACTTCTGTTCACATTCTTGGCCCAAGACAAACCCAACTGAAGCCCTATAGACACAGGGACCTAGGAGCAGTCAGAGATAGAATCCTTCTGGTCTCTGCCAGTGCACAGAGCTTAAATCCAGTTTTGAGGAGCACTGACACAGCTAAGAGCAGAGGTAAGACCACCACTTCTGCACCAAGGGACCCACCAGGAGCCTTCAGGGCAGAGGAACCCAGAAGCAGTCTAGGACAGGATAGTTCTGGCTTCTACCTGTGTCGGGAGATGACCCTAGGACACAGCTGTCTGTACTCAGATCCCCTGGGGAGAGAGCAGGACTCTCAGAAGGGCTGACAATCCTGGGAGTTCAGGGGAGACCAACTCTTCTGCTCACATTCTTGGCCCAAGAGGAACTCGCCTGTATCCCTCTGGACACAGTGAGGAGCAAACTGGGACAGGATCCTTCTGGTTTACACTTGTCCCCAGAGCTGACCCTATGACTCAGGTCTCTATAAACATATCCTGCTGGGAGAAAGTCAGTATTCAGGAGTGCTGACACACAGGCTTACAGGAGGGTCAAGCTACTGTCAGAGAAAGCAAGACCAGCTAACACCAGAGACAACTAGATGTCAAGAGGCAAGCTTGGGAACCTAAGCAATAGAAAACAAAAGTATTTGAAAACATCAGAGCCCATTTCTCCCACCACAGCAAGCCCCAGTTACTACCACATGCCAGAAAAGAAAGATTTGGACTTGAAATCACATCTCATGATGATGTTACAGGTCTTTGAGAAAGACATAAATAACTCCCTTAAAGAAATACAGGATAACATAGGTAAACAAGTAGAAGCCCTTCAGAGGACACACAAAAATCTCATAAGAATTATAGGAAAGCAAAATAAAACAGGATCCTTTCTATTTTTACCTGCCCCTGGATCTGACCTTGTGACACAGCTATCTGTACACAGATCCCTCCAGGACAAACTTGGTCTCCAGAAGTGCTGACACATGCTTACAACAGAGATAAACAGATGGCAAGAGGAAAGGGTAAGAACCTAAACAAAGGAAACTAAGGCTACTTGGTAGCATTAGAATCCAGATCCTCCACCACAGGAAGCCCTGGATACCACAACACAAGAGAAAAGCTAGATTTTGATTAAAAATTACAACTCATAATGATGTTAGAGGTCTTTAAGAAGGACATAAATAACACCCTTAAAGAAATAAATGACAAAACAAGTGATAAAGTAGAAGCACTATAAAAAGGAAACACAAAAATTCCTTAAAGAATTACAGGAAAACACAAACAAACAGGTGAAGGAATTAAACAAAACCATCCAGGATCTAAAAATGAAAACAGAAAAAATGAAGAAATCACAATGGGAGACAACCCTGAAGATAGAAAACCTAGGAAAGAGATCAGGAGTCATAGATGCAAGCATCACCAACAGAATCCAAAAGATAGAAGATGCCATTAAAACAAACAAACAAACAAAAACAAACAAACAAAAAAATAAAAACAAAAAAATGGCAACCATCAAAGAAAATGTAAAATGCAAAGCTCTCCTAACCAAAAACATTCAGGAAATCTAGGACACAACGAGAAAAATCAAACATAAGGATAATAGAAGAAAATATAATAGAAGATAATAGGTATAGAAGAGAAGAAAGAGTCCCAACATAAAGGGCCAATAAATATCTTCAACAAAATTATACAAGAAAACTTCCCTAAAGTTTTAAAGGAAAGAAATATAGATGCTCATAAAAAAGAGATGCTCATAAAGATAAAAGAAGCCTAAAGAGCTCCAAATAAATTGGACCAGAAAAGAAATTCCCCCATCACGTAATAGTCAAAACAGCAAATGCACACAACAAGTAAATAATATTAAAAGCAGTAAGGGAAAAGTAACATATGAAGGTAGACCTAACAAAATTACACCACTCTTCTCACTAGAGAATATGAAAGCCAGAAGATCCTAGGCAGATGTCATACAGACCCTAAGAGAACACAAAGGCCAGTCCAGGCTACTATATCCAGCAAAACTCTCAATTACCGTAGATGGAGAAACCAACATATTCCATGACTGATGCAAATTTACACAATATCTTTCCACAAATTCACCATGCAAAGGATAATAAATGGAAAATTCCAACACAAAGAGGGAAACTACATCCTAGAAAAAACAAGAGAGAAATCTTACAAGAAACCTAAAAGAAGAGAACCACACAAACATAATTCCACCTCTAACAACAAAAATAACAGGAAACAACAATCACTATCCCTTAATATCTCTTAACAAAAGTGGACTCAATTCCCAAATGAAACAACATAGACTAACAGAGTGGATACGACACATAAAGAGGAGTCAGCATTGTGCTGAATACAGGAAATACACTTCAGTAACAAACACAGGCACTACCTCAGAGTAAAATATGGAAAAAAAATCTCCAAAGAAATGATCCCAAGAAATAAGCTGAGTAGCCATTCTAATATGAAATAAAATTAACATTCAACAAAAAAATTTCAAAAAGATAAGGAAGGACACTTCATATTCATCAAAGGAAACATCCACCTAGATGAACTCTCAATCATGAATATCTATGTTCCAAATGCAAGGACACCTACATTCATAAAAGTAACCTTATTAAAGCTCAAATCACACACTGTACTTCACACAATAATAGTGGGAGAATTCAATATCCCACTCTTATCAATGGACTGATCATGGAAACAGAAACTAAACAGAGAGAAAGAGAAACAGAGAAAACAGAAGTTATGAAACATCTGGATTTAACAGATATTTATATATAGAAAATTTCATCCTAAAATGAAAGAATACACCTTCTTCTCAGCACCTCATGATAACTTCTCCAAAACTGACCACACATTCGGTCACAAAACAGGCATCAAAAGATACAAGAAGACTGTAATAATCTCATATATCCTATCACGTGACCAGAGACTTAAGGCTGGTCTTCAATACCAACAAAAATGACAGAAAGCCCACATACACATGGAAACTGAACAATGCTCTACTCAATGATAACTTGGTCAAGGAAGAAATAAAGAAATTGAGGACTTTTTAGAATTTAACGAATAGGAATGTACAATATGCCCAAACTTATGAGACACAATAAAGGGGGTGCTAAGAGGAAAACTCATACCCCTGAGTGCCTCCAAACAGAAATTGGAGAGAACATACACTAACAATTTGATAACAACCCTAAAAGCTCTAGAACAAAGAAGTAAATACACCCAAAAGGAATAGAAGACAGGAAATAATCAAACTCAGGGCTGAAATCAACCAAGTAAAACAAAAAGGACAATACAAAGAATCAAAAAAACCAGGAGCTGGTCCTTGAAAAATCAACAAGGTGGATAAACCTTTAGCCAGACTAACCAGAGAGCACAGAGAGAGTATCCAAATTAACAAAATCAGAAATGGAAAAGAAAGCATAACAATGAAAACAGAAGAAATTCAAAAAATCATCAGATCCTACTACAAAAGCCTATATTCAACAAAACTGGAAAATCTGGAGTAAATGGACAATTTTCTAGACAGATAGCAGGTACCAAAGTTAAATCAGGAAGAAATAAACCATCTAAACAACCCCATAACTCCTAAAGAAATAGAAACAGTTATTAAAAGTCTCCCAACCAAAAAGAGCCCAAGACCAGAGATAGGTTTACTGCAGAATTTTACCAAACCTTCATAGAAGACCTAATACCAATAGAAACAGAAAGAACACAACTCAATTCCGTCTATGAAGCCACAATTACACTTATACCTAAACCAAAGACCCAACAAAAAGAGAACTTCAGACCAATTTACCTCATGAATATCGAAGCAAAAATACTCAATAAATTTCTTGCAAACAGAATCGAAAAAAACACATCAAAAGGATCATCCATCATGATGAAGTAGGCTTCATCCCAGAGACTAAGGGATAGTTCAATATATGGAAATCAAAAAACATAACCCAGTACATATGCAAACTTATAGAAAAAAAAAACACATGAACATCTCATTAGACACTGAGAAAGCATTTGACAAAATTCAACAGTACTTCATGTTAAAAGTCTTGGAAAGACCAGGAATTCAGCCCTTCATATTAAAAGTCTTGGAAAGACCATAACTAAACATAATAAAAGCAATATACAGCAAACCAGTAACCAATAACAAAGCAAATGAGAGAAACTTGAAGCAATCTCACTAAAATCAGGGACTAGGCAAAGCTGTCTACTATCACCATACCTATTGAATATAGTACTCAGAGTAATCAGACAACAAAAGGAGGTCAAAAGGATACAAATTGAAAAGGAAGAAGTCAAAATATCACTACTTGCAGATGATATGATAGTATATTTAAGTGACCCCAAAAAATTCCACCAGAGAACTTCTAAACCTGATAAACAACTTCAGCAAAGTGGCTGGACATAAAATTAACTCAAACAAATCAGGAGACTTCCTCTACTCAAAAGATAAACAGGTTGAGAAAGAAAAATAGGGAAATGGCACCCTTCAAAATAGTCACAAATAATATAAAATACCTCATTGTGACTATCCGAGCAAGTGAAGGATCTGTATTACAAAAAACTTGAAGTCTCTGAAGAAAGAAAAAGAAAATCTCAGAATATGGAAAGACCTCCCATGCTCATGGATTGACAGGATTAATATTAAGAAAATGGCTGTATTGACCAAAAGCAATCTATAGATTCAATGCAATCCCCATCAAAATTCAAACTCAATTCTTCAGAGAGTTAGAAAGAGCAATTTGCAAATTTACTTGGAAAACAAAAAACCCAGGATAGCAATAACTAGCTAAACAATAAAAGAACTTATAGAGAAATCATCATCCCTGAGCATAAGCTGTATTACAGAATAACAGTGATAAAAATTTTATGCTAATGATACAGAGATAGGCAGATAGATCAGTGGAGTAGATTGAAGACCCAGAAATACCTATGGTCATTTGAACTTTGACAATGGAGTTAAAACCAGCCAGGGGAAAAAAGAAGAAAGGAATTTTCAACAAATGGTACTGGTTCAACTGAAGGTCAGCATGAAGAAGAATGCAAATCAATCCATTTTTACTGCCCTGTTCAAAGCTCAAGTCCAAGTGGATCCAGGATCTCCACTTGCAAACAGATACACTCAAACTATTAGAAAAAGTTGGGAGGATCCTTGAACATATGGACACTGAGGAAAACTCCCTGAACAGAAAACTGATGGCTTATGCTCTGAGATCAAGGATCAACAAATGCAACTTCATAAAATTGCAAGGCTGCTGTAAAGGACAAAGGCATTAGGACAAAATGACAGCCGACAGATTGGGAAAGGATCTTTTTACCAACCCTATATTCAATACAAGGCTAATATCCAATATATAAAAAGAACTCAAAAAGTTAGGCTCTAGAGAATCAAATAACCCTATTAAAAATAGGGTATAGATCTAAGCAAAGAATTCTAAGCTGAAGAATATCGAATGGCTGAGAAGTAAGTAAAGGAATGTTCAACATCCTTATTCATCAGGGAAATGCAAACCAAAACAACTCTGAGATTCCCCATGATACCAGTCAGAATGGCTAAGGTAAAAATTAAGGTGACAACAGATGCTGGAAAGGATGTGGAGAAAGAGGAACACTCCTCATTGTTGGTGGGATTGAAAGCTTGTACAACCACTCTGGAAATTGGTCTGGAGGGTCCTCCCAAAAATGGCCATAGTACTACTTATACCACTCCTGGGCATATTCCCAAAAGATGCTCCCACATATATCAAGGACACATGCTCCACTATGTTCATAGCAACCTTATTTATAATAACCAGAAGCTGGACAGAACCTAGATGTTGTTCAAAAGATGAATGGATACAGAAAATGTGGTACATCTACACAATAGAGTACTACTCAGCTATCCAAAACAATGACTTCACGAAATTTATAGGCAAATGTATGAAACTCATTCTGTTATCATCCTAAGTGAGGCAACCCAATCACAACCCCCCCAAATCCCAAAAGAACCATGGTATCCACTCACTGATAAGTTGATATTAGCTGAAAAGCTTGAATTATCCAAGACATAATCCACAGACCACATGGAGCTCAAGAAGAAGGACAACCAAAGTGCGGATGCTTCAATCCTCAAAAAGGGGAATGAATATATTCATAGGAAGAGATATAGAGACAAAGTTTGGAGCAGAGATGGAAGGAATGGCCATTCAGAGCCTGCCCAATATGGGTTAGCCAGACCACAATACATTAGCCACGAAACCCAGACAATATAGCTGATGCCAAGAAGTGGATGCTGACAGGAGCCTGATATAGCTTGTCCTGAGAGGTTTTGCCAGAGCATGTCAAATACAGAGGTGAATGCTCACGGCAAACCACTGAACTGAAAACAGGGTCCCTATTGGAAGAGCTGGAAAAAGGATTGAAGGAACCGAAGGGGTTTGCAACCCCATAAGAACAACAATATCAAACAACCAGAGCTCCCAGGGACTAAACCATCAACCAAAGAGTACACATGGACAGACCCATGGCTTCAGCTGCATATGGAGCAGAAGATGGCCTTGTTGGGCACCAATGGGAGAAGCCTTTGGTCTTGCCAAGACTGGACCCCTCTGAGTAGGGGAATGTCAGAGTAGGGAGGTGGGAAGGGGTGGGTGGAAGGATGAAGCAACACCCTCATAGAACATGGGGAAGGGAGGATGGGTTAAGGGGTTTATGGACAGGAAATGAGGAAAGGGGATAACATTTGAAATATAAATAAAAAATCCAATAAAAAATGTTAAAAGAGAAATGTTCAACATTCTTAGTTATCAGGGAAATGCAAATCCAAACAACCCTGAGATTTCCCCTCACAACAGTAAGAATGCCTAAGTTCAAAAACTCAGGTGGCAGCAGATGCTGGCGAGAATGTGGAGAGAGAGGAAGATTCCTCCATTGTTTGTGAGATTGCAAATTGGTACAAACACTCTGAAAATCAATCTGGAGGTTCCTCAGAAAATTAGACATAGTGCTACTTGAAGACCTAGCTATACCACTCCTGGGAATATATACAATGGATGCTTCAACATATAACAAGGTCACATGCTCCACTATGCTTATAGAAGCCTTATTTATAATAGCCAGCAGCTGTAGAGAACTCGAGGTCCTTCAACAGAGGAATGGATACAGAAAAATGGAGTACTACTCAGCTATTAAAAACAATGACTTTATGAAATTCTTAGGCAAATGGTTGGAACTAGAAAATATCATTCTGAGTGAGGTAACCCAATCACAAAAAAATAAAAAACCCACAAATGGTATCCACTCACTAATACTTGGATATTAGCCCAAGAGCTGGTATTACCCAAGATACAATTCACAGTCCATATAAAACTCAAGAAGAAGGAAGACCAAAGTGTGGATGCATCAATTCTCCTTAGAAGGGGGAACAAAATACTCATGGGAGGAAATACAGGGACAAGGAGAGGAACAGAGCCTGAAGGAAAGGACATCCAGAGACTGCCCCTCCTGGGGATCCATCCTATATGCAGCCACCAAATGCAATCATTATTGCAAATGACAAGAGGTGCTTGCTGACAGAAGCCTGATATGGATGTCTCTTGGGAGACTCTTCCAGGGCCTTACTGATCCAGAGGATTCTTGCAGCCCTCCATCGGACTGAGCACAGAGACCCAATGAAGGAGTTAGAGAAGGGACTGAAAAAGCTGAAGGGGTTTTCAACAACACAGGAAGACAATAATATCAACTGACCAGATACCCCAGAGCTTCCAGGGAGTAAACCACCAACCAAAGTGCATACATGTGGCAACCCCTGGCTCCAGCTGCATATGTAGCAGTGGATGGCATTGTCTGGCATCATTAGGAGGAGGAGCCCTTGGTCCTGTGAAGCCTCTTTTCCTCAGTTTAGGGAAATGTCAAGGTGTTGAGGTGGGCATGAGTGGGAGGGGGAGCATTCTCAAAGATAGAAAAAGGGGGAAACTGGAAAGGAGATAACATTTGAAATGTAAATACATAAACTATCCAATGAAATATAATTAAAAGTTAATGATAAAAATAATTGTAAAAGAAAAGTCTTTATAGATAATTACATGCAGCAGTTTATCTCTTGGTTTATTCTAAATGTAGCTAAATGATAACCAAGTTGAATGTATCTACACATATGAATTATTTCAACCATTTTACTGTTAAAATATTAATTTTCTTTTTTAAAAATTAAGTAATATGATAGAATTGTATCTATTGATTAATGTTTGCTCCTTTTTTAATAACAGAAGATTCCCCCACAGAAAAAAAGAAATCACAATGCTAAGCAAAAGAATCCAGTCTTCAAAAAATATAACATATATTATTATTCCCTTAGATGGAAAAGTTGTAAACATATAGGCCATTAATTTCCCAGAGCAAGGTGATGAAAAGATGAGAAGTAATGATGAAAGTGCACAGATTTGTTTTTAAAATTCTGGTCCTAACATAGATTGTGATTATATGAAAAGGAGAATATGCTAAGATATTGACTTCTATATCATATGGGAGTATATGGCATATAGATTTTATTTGTTTTTGTTTGCTTTTTATTCTTTATCCTCCCCTTCTCCTCCCAGATATAATCCTTCTCACTTTCTTACCTACCACATATTTTCTTTCTCTCTCCCTCAGACAAAAAGGAAAACAACCAATAGAAAAACAAAGCAAAACATGACAATGAAAACAAAGTCTCTGCTCCCTTGAAGACACCACAGCCTGAGGCATCCCAGGAGGTCAGCTTCACAAAGGGCAACTGAGCAACTGATCATCAGCTTGTTTGCTCCTCTGGAGACAACACAGCTTGAAGGCATCCCAGGAGTTCCTTTGCACACAAGGCAACTGGACAACTGACACCACAGTCTGAAGACATCCCATGGGACTCTGCACCATGCAGGGCAAATGACCCAACAGACTGAAAGACTCCTTAGAGTTCTGCTGCACAGAGGGAAACAGAAACCATAGTCCATGGGCTCCCCTGGAGAATACCTTTACACAGGACATCAGCTTGATGGAAACTCTGAAGACCCAACAGTCAGAAGGCCTCTCAGGAGTTCTACTGCAGTCAGAGTAACAGATCAACAGCCTCTCCGCCCCTCTGAAGGTTCCACAGTTAGATGAGCCCACAGGAGGCCTGCTACAGTCAGGGGTGCAGGCCTACCAGGACACCTGAAGCAACCCAGGGACAAACGAGGCAGGCTCCACACAGGGTCACCCAGACAAGAAAACACTAGAGATAACCAGATGATAGGGGCAAGTGCAAGAACATAAGCCACAGAAGCCAATATATATGGGCATCATCAGAACCCAATTCACCCACCACGGCAATCCCTGAATATACCAACGCACCTGAAAATCAGGAACCTGACCTAAAATCCTATCTCATGAAGATAATAGAGTCTTTAAGGAAGATATAACTTACTGGAAAAAATACAGGAAAGCACAGGTAAACCGGTAGAAGACCTTAAAGAGAAAACAAGTATCTTAAAGAAATACAGGAAAACACAATCAAACAGGTGAAGAAATTGAATAAAGTGCTCCAAGACCTAAAAGTGGAAGTAGAAACAATAAAGTAAACACAAATGGAGGTAAACTTGCAAATGGAAACCCTAGGAAAGAGGTCAGGAGTTACAGATGTAAGCATGACCAACAGAATACAAAAGATAGAAGAGAGACTCTCAGGTGTAGAAGATACCTTAAAACAGATTGACACAACTGTCAAAAAACAAAACAAAACATAAAAATTCCTAACAAAATATACAGGATATTCAGGACACAATGAAACTACCAAATCTAAGAATAATAAGAATAGAGGAGAATGAAGACTCCCAGCTCAAAGGACCCGAAAACATCTTCAACAAAATCTTAGACTAAAACTTGTCCAACCTATAGAAAGAGATGGCCATAAAGGTACTTGAAGCTTATAAAATAAACTGTCCAGCTTATTCCAAAAAATTGAAACAGATGGAGTGCTACTGAACTCCTTCTGTGAAGCCACAATTACTCTTATACCTAAACCACACAAAGACTGAACAAAGAAAGAGAACTTGAGACCAATTTCCCTTATGAATAGCGACACAAAAATACTCAATAAAATTCTTGCAAACCGAATCCAAGAGCACATCAAAACAATCATCCACCATGATCAAGTAGGCTTCATTCCAGGCATGCAGGGATATGTAATATATGGAAAACCATCAACCTAATTCACTATATAAACAAACTGAAAGAACAAAACCACATGATCATTTCATTAGATGCTGAGAAAGCATTTGACAAAATTCAACACCCCTTCATGATAGAAGTCTGGGAAAGAATAAGAATTCAAGGCTCATACCTAAACATAGTAAAAGCCATATACAGCAAACCAGTTGCTAACATTAAACTAAATGGAGAGAAACTTGAAACAATCCCACTAAAATCAGGGATTAGACAAGGCTGCCACTCTCTCCCTACTTATTCAATATAGTTCTTGAAGTTCTAGCCAAAACAATCAGACAACAAAAGGAGATCAAAGGGATACAGATTGGAAAAAAGTCAAAATATCACTATTTGCAGATGACATGATAGTATATTTAAGTGATCCCAAAAGTTCCACTAGAGAACTTCTAAACCTGATAAACACCTTCAGCAAAGTGGCTGGGTATAAAATTAACTCAAATAAATCAGTAGCCTTCTTCTACACAAAAGAGAAACAAGCTGAGAAAGAAATTAGGGAAACAACATCCTTCATAATAGTCCCAAATAATATAAAATAACTCTGTGTGACTTAAAACAAGCAAGTGAAAGATCTATATGATAAGAACTTCAAGTCTCTGAAGAAAGAATTTGAAGAAGACCTCAGAAGATGGAAAGATCTCCCATGCTCATGGATTGGCAGGATTAATATAGTAAAAATGGCCATTTTACCAAAAGCAATCTACAGATTCAATGCAATCCCCATCAAAAAACACCAATAAAATTCATCAGAGAGTTAGACAGAACAATTTGCAAATTCATCTGGAATAACAAAAAACCCAGGATAGCTAAAACTATCCTCAACAATAAAAGGACTTCCGGGGGAATCACTATCCATGAACTCAAGAAGTATTACAGAGCAATAGTGATAAAAAATGCAAGGTATTGGTACAGAGACAGACAGATAGACGAGTGGAATAGAATTGAAGACCCAGAAATGAACCCACACACCTATGGTCACTTGATTTTTCACAAAGGAGCCAAAACCATCCAATGGAAAAAAGATAGTTCAACTGGAGGTCAGCAGGTAGAAGAATGCAGATCGATCCATGTTTATCACCCTGTACAAAGCTTAAGTCCAAGTGGATCAAGGACCTCCACATCAAAAAAAAATACATTCAAACTAATAGAAGAAAAAGTGGGGGAGCATCTCGAACATATAGGCACTAGAGAAAATTTCCTGAACAAAACACCAATGGCTTGTGCTCTAAGATCAAGAATCGACAAATGGGATCTCATAAAACTGCAAAGCTTCTGTAAGGCAAAGGACACTGTTGTTAGGACAAAAACGGCAAACAAAAGATTGGGAAAAGATCTTTACCAATCCTATAGAGGGCTTATATCCAATATATACAAAGAACTCAAGAAGTTAGATTGCAGGGAGACAAATAACCCTATTAAAAATGGGGTTCAGAGCTAAACAAAGAATTCACAGCTGAAGAATGCCGAATGGCTGAGAAACACCTCAAGAAATGTTCAACATCTTTAGTCATAAGGAAATGCAAATTAAAACAACCCTGAGATTTCACCTCACGCCAGTGAGAATGGTTAAGATCAAAAACTCAGGTGACAGCAGATGCTGGTGAGGATGTGGAGAAAGAGGAACACTCCTTCATTGTTGGTGGGATTGCAGACTGGTACAACCATTCTGAAAATCAGTCTGGAGGTTCCCCAGAAAAATTGGACATTGAAATACCTAAGGACCCAGATATACCACTCTTGGGCATATACCCAAAAGATGCCCCAACATATAACAAAGACACATGCTCCACTATGTTCATAGCAGCCTTATTTATAATAGCCAGAAGCTGGAAAAAACCCAGATGCCCTTCAACAGAGGAATGTATACAGAAAATGTGGTACATCTACACAATGGAATATTACTCAGCTATCAAAAACAATGACTTTATGAAATTCATAGGCAAATGGATGGACCTGGAAAATCCTGAGTGAGATAACCCAATCACAAAAAAACACACACATGGTATGCACTCATTGGTAAGTGGATATTAGCTCAAATGCTCGAATTACTCTAGATGCCACAGAGCAAATGAAACTCAAGAAGGATGATCAAAATGCAAATTCTTCACTCCTTCTTTAAAAGAGGAACAAGAATACCCTTCTTTAAGAGAGGAACAAGGGAGGCAAAGTTTAGAACAGAGGCAGAAGGAACAGCCATTCAGAGCCTGCCCCATATATGGCCCATACATATACAGCCACCAAACTAGGTAAGATGGTTGAAGGATAGAAGTGCAGGCTGATAGGAACCGGATATAGATCTCTCCTGAGAGACACAGTCAGAACACAGCAAATACATAGGTGAATGCCATTATTAAACCACTGAACTGAGAACAGGACCCCTGTTGAAAGAATCTTAGAAAGAACTGAAAGAGCTTGAAGGGGCTTGAGACCTCATATGAACAACAATGCCAACCAACCAGAGCTTCCAGGGAATAAGCCACTTCCCACAGACTATACATGGAGTGACCCTGGGCTCCAACGTCATAGGTAGCAATGAATAGCCTAGTAAGAGCACAAGTGAAAGGGGAAGTTTTGGTCCTGCCAAGACTGAAGCCCCAGTGAATGTAATTGTTGGGGGGAGTGTGTTAATGGAGAGAGGATGGGGAGGAGAACACCCAAATATAAAGGGAGAGGGAGCGGTTAGGGGAATGTTGGCCTGGAAACCGGGAAAGGGAACAACAATCGAAATGTAAATAAGAAATATCCAAGTTAATGAAGATTAAAAAGAAAAAAGAAAAAAATAACAAATAAATGGAACCAGAAAAGAAAATCCTCTCACCACATAATAATCCAAGCACTAAATGCACAGAACAAATAATATTAAAGTTGCTAGGGAAAGGGGCCAAGTAATGTATATATATAAACATATCGGAATTATACCAGATTTCTCACCAGAGACACTAAAAACCAGAAGAAACTGGTCAGATTATATAGACTCTAAGAGAACACAAATGCCAGTCCAGGCTACTTTACCCAGCAAAAGTCTCAATCAACATAGAGGGAGAAACCAAAATATTCCAGGACAAAAACAAATTCAAACATTATCTATCTACCAATCCATCTCTACAGAGGATTCTAGAAGGAAAACCAACACAAGGAGGGTACCAACACCAAATGAAAGACAAGATATTAATCATCTCACAACAAAGCCAAAGGAGAGAACCACATGCACAAAATGCCACTTACAAAAACAAACATAACAGGAACTAACAATCATCTGTCTTTAATATCTCTCAATTTTAATGGGCTCAACTCATGTATAAAAAGATATAAGCTAACAGATTGGATATGCAAACAGGATCCAGTATTTGACTGCATATATGAAAATCCATTAACATAATCCATTTATAAACATACTCAAGAAAAAATTGCATGATCATCTTCTTACACTCAGAAAAATCATTTTACAAAACACAATATGCCTTTATGTTAAAAATATTGGAGAGATCAGGAATTCAAGGCCCATTCCTAAACATAATAAAAGCAATTTACTTCAATCCAACAGCCAATATCAAATTAAATGGAGAGATACTAAAGCAATCCCGCTGAAATTGGGGACAAGGCAAGGATTCCCATTCTCACCATAGCTATTCAATACAGTCCTGTAAGTTCTAGCTAGATCACAAAGACAACAAAAAGAAATTAAGGGGATACAAATTAGTAGAGAAGAAATAAAGATATCACTATTTGCAGAAGATATGACAATATATATAATCAACCTTAAAAATTCTACCAGAAATTCTCCAGTTGATGAACAACTTCACAAAGTGGCTGGATATAAAATTAACTCAAATAAATCAGTAGCCTTCCTTTATACAAAAGATAAACAGGCTGAGAAAGAAATTAGGGGAAAAAAGTCCCTTCACAATAGCCAAAATAAAATAGAATATCTTGGAGTAATTCTAACCAAACTAGGGAAAAATATGTATGACAATAACTTCAAGTCTCTTAAGGGAGAAATTGAAGAAGACCTCAGAAAATGGAGAAATCTCCCATGTTCATGGATTGGCAGAATTAATATAGTAAAAATGGCCACACTACCAAAGGTAATTTATAGATTCAATACAACCCTCATGAAAATCCCAACACAAAAAGGTCAACAAACTGAAGGACCCAAGTGAGGATGCCTCAGTCCAACGTGGGAGGGAGAAGAAAGCAACCACAATGGGGGAGAGAGGGAGAGACATGGAAAGGAAATGGGATAGGGATGTGGGGGAGAGGAGGGAACATGATCTGGTATTCAGTTGGGGAAAAGAACTGAAGCTCTGAGGGCCAGTTGAAAGAATAGAAATAGGCAACCTCAGAAGATAGAAGGTTGGGAGGACCCTCCAAAATGTACCAAAGATCTGGGATGTAGGAGACACTTAGAACTCAAATGTATATACCTAAGATTAAATGCCCTATAGTTGGGAGAGGAAACTTGTAGAAACCACCCCCAGCTGAAAGACAGAGCATCAAATCCCCTGTGGGATGGCAATGCCTGAGGAAAAGGAGGGGAAAAGGAAGCCCAGCGACAGGCCCAAAGTGGGATCCAGCTCAAGGGGAGGCCCCAAGGCCTGACACCATTACTGAGGCTATGGAGAGCTCATAAAAAGGGACCTATGATGACTGCACTCCAAAAGACCCAACAAGCAGCTGAAAGAGTCAGATGCAGATGTGTAAATAGAATCTGTTGAGCCCTCTGGTTGAATAGGGAAAAGCTGGAGGAAGCTGAGGAGGAGGACAACACTGTAGGAGGACCAGCAGTCTTAACTAACCTGGACCCCCCCCCAAGACCTCTCAGACACTGGGTCACCAACCAGGCAGCATACACCAGCTGTGATAAGTCCTCTAACACATATACAGCAGAGGACTCATGGGTCTAGGTTTAGTCAGAGAAAATGTACCTAACCCTCAAGTGACAGGAAGTCTAGAGGTCTGGTGGGGTGGGTGGTATGAGAACATCCTAGTACAGACAGGGGAGGGGTACAGGGAGAAGGTACAGAATATGGAACAGTCAGGGGTTAGACCAGGAGGGAAAGAAAGTCTGCAGTGTAAAAATAAATAAATAAATACATAATTTTTTAAAAAAAGAAATGTTCAAAATTTTTAATCATCAGGGAAATGCAAATCAAAATGGCCCTGAGATTCTACCTTCCACAAATCAATTTGGCTAAGATCAAATCCTCAGGTGACAGCACATATTGTCAAGAATATGGAGAAACAAGAACATTCCTTCATTGCTGATGGGATTGCAAATTTGTACAACCACTCTGGAAATCAATCTGGAGATTCCTCAGAAAATTGGAAATAGATCTACCTAAAGACCCACCTATACCACTCTTGGGAATGTACCCAATAGATGCCCCACTAGATCACAGGAACATGTGTTCCACTACGTGCACAGTGGCCTTGTTTGTGATAGCCAAAAGTTGGAAACAACCCAGATGTCCCAACACAGAAGAATGGATGCAGATAATGTAGCTCATTCACACAATGGAACACTACTCAGCTATTAAGAATGAGGGCAGTCTGGGTTTTGCAGGCAAATGGATGGAACAAAATGATATCATCCTGAGTGAGGTAACTCAGACCCAAAAGGACATGCATGGTATGTACTCACTAATAAGTAGATATTAGCCAAAAATAGTACAGAATACCCAAGAATACAGTCCACAGAACTCAAAAATATTAACAAGCTGAAGGGCCCAAATGAGGATGCCTCAATTCCACTTGGGAGGGAGAAGAAAGCAATCACAAAGGAGGAACCTGGGTAGGAAAGGGGACAGAGGGAAAAGAGGGAACATGATCAGGTATTGGATGGGGGGAAAGGACTGAAGCCCTGAGTTGCCATCCCACAGTCAAACCTCTAAGACATAATTATTCCTGTTTGAAAGAACTGCAGGGACAAAAATGGAGAAGAGCCTGAGGAAAAGGAGGTCCAGTGACATGCCCAAAGTGGGATCCAGTTCAAGGGGAGGCCCCAAGGCCTGACATCATTACTGAGGCTGTGGAGTGCTTATAAGAAGGAACCTATCATGACTCCCGTCCAAAAGACCCGACAAGAAGCTGAGTCAGACGCAGATATTTACACCCAAAAATGGACAGAGGCTGCTGAACCCTGTGGTTGAATCAGGGAAAATCTGAAAGAAGTCTCAACCTGGATTCTTGAGATCTTTTAGATACTGGTCCACGAAACAGGCCACCTTACCCGCTGATATGAGATCCCCAACAGATACAGCAGAGAACTGCCAGGTCTGGGTACATAAAAGATGTACATAACCCTCAAGAGTCTAGAGGCCCCAGGGAGTGGGTAGGTTTGGTGGGGTGGGTGGTCAGGGGGTGAGGACATCCTGGTGGAGTAGCAATTATGGGATGTGGAATAGTCAGGGAGTGGAACAGGAGGGGAATAAAATCTGGAGTGTAAAAAAATTAAATAAATTTTTAAAAAAGTAAAGGAAAAAAAGAAAAGCAACAAGATAAAGAACTACCAACAAAAATCAAAATTATGGAGTCAGTTCCAGGCTTGTGACCTGCTCTGGATTGTACAACATTCTGTTGAAGAAGGATAATTTTCCCATCCCTAGCAAATATAAATTGCAAATAGCTTCTTGGATAGGGGTGGGACTTTAAGTCTACTTCGCTCTTAATGCTGAGATTTTTTATCTGATATTAACTGTGTAAGTCTTGTATGTGCTGTCATAGACTGAGTTCAAATGTGTGGAAGTCAACGTTTGCCTAGATTCATCTACCAGCTCTGGTTCTTACAATATATCCATCTCCTCTTCTGCACAGATAAAGGCATCTCATTAAGGGCTGAGTGCTACAAAAACTCTCACTGTCTGTACAGGGCCTAGCTCTGGATCTCTTTGCTTATTAACATATACTACAAGAAACTGCCTTGATGAGGACTGTGCAACGCTCTTCTCTGAGTCCCAGGCTGCTGTGCATAGATTCTATTTCAGCAAAGATTTTGAAAGAAAAGAATAGTAATTTCATTATCAACTCCATTAATATTGTAATATTTCAGACTGAATTTTTCTTCTATTGTTTTGAAATATTTTGAAATTGGAACATAATAAATGCAAAAATGAAATGAATCATTCAAGACTCTATCATCTGTTTATCTATCATCATCATCTATGTCTATACAATATCTAAGGATGCAACCTCAATGCCAATAAAAATTTTAACAACGATCTTTTAGGCATTAAAATTATTTGTATTAATTATTTGAGAGTTTCATTCAGTGCACTTTGAATAGATCTCTCTTCTGACTCACCTGCTTACAACTCTTCCCACCTTCCCACCATCCCTACCCAACTTTGATGCTATTTCTTTTGTTCTTGTTAAACCTAGTTTGTGTTGCCAGTTGGTCTTGGACTAGAATGTGCCCTGGTGTGTGGTCAGCCTTCAATGGGGCGCATCACTTGAAAAGATGAGTCTGCCTGTGCCAGAAGATGCCAAATAATGATAGATTACATGTCCACTTTCCCTTCACTAGGATAAGATTTTCTTTGGCAGGATCTTGTTCATATCGTGTGCATGCTGCCACATCTCAATCTCTGTAACTTCAAACGTTGTTCTAAATGCCCTGTTGCATCTAGAAAACACTTTTCTTGAAGTTATGTATGTCTTCGGGCTGATACAGTCTTTCTACCTCTGCAAAGACAACCAACTCTCAACTTCAGGTGGATGTGAATGTTCATCTTAAGGCTGAATACTGTAGTCTTTAGCTCTCTGCATGTTGATGCCGTTATAAGTCTCTGTGTTAATTGCTCTGTATCACAAGAAGTGTTTCTCTGAAGATGGTTGAGATGTGTTCTGGTCTCACAGGGATAGTATACAGCTTCATACTTTTACCACAAATTTTAATAATTTGATTTTTTAATGGATGAATAGTATTCCACTGTGTAAATGTACAGCATTTTTTGTTATTAGCTCATCAGTTCCTAGACCTGTTCACACTAACTAGATATTGTGAATAGAGAAGTACTGAATATGGCTACACAGGTTTCTCTGGATCAGTACATAACATCTTTATTTGATCAAGAGCACTTTTATCTAGATCATGTGTTGGATTGCTTGCAGTACTTTAAGGAAACTCTATGATAACTTCCATATTACCAAATGCCAGCTCAGTTTTTAAACGTCCAATTTTCTTAAAAACACAATGAAAAATGTGCCTAAACATCAGAATTCTACCACAAACCTGGACTATAGGTGCTCACTGAGACTGAACCAACAATCAGGGATCCTGCATGGGTCTAACCTAGGCTCTCTGTACATTACAACTGTGTGGCTTGGTGCTTTTGTGGGACTCCTAACAGAGGGTGTGGGCACTGTTTTTGACAACTTTGGGACCCTTTCCTCTTTCTATGGTGCCTCATCCAGCCTTAATAAAATGGGATGGGACTAATCTTATCGCAACTTGATATGCCATGTCTGGTTGCTATCCCTGAGAGGCCTGCTATTTTCTGAAGGGAAATGGAGAAGAAATAGATGGGAAGGGAGGAGATGGGGGAGTGAAAATGGAGGAGATGGGCGTACAAGGAGGGAGGAGAAATTGTGGTCAGGATGTAATATATTTTACATCCTAGGAATAAATTAATTTTAAAAAGATAATAAACCAATAGTATCTTGAGGAAGAAGACTTGTTCTTTTTGAGGACAATTTGAGGAGGAATTTTTTTCTGTAAAACTTCCTAGTCTGTACTTACCTAACTTTAGCACTACATTTCAGTGCATGCTCATTTAAACTTTATGCATTTTAAAAATTCTTTTTATAATTTATCTTTTCTTGATTTTAAATTATGTTTTTATATATTCTGTGAAAAGTTCATGCAAGACCCTAGTGTATCCTACTATAGTAGCACCACTTATGCTTCTCCAGCACATCTCCCTCTCTGCATGTTTTTTTTTTCTTGCTGGTCTGCATTGAGTCTGACTAATGCTGATTTTATGTACAGGGTTATTGGAACTTCCTATGAAGTGGATGTTTGGTTAGATGGGCATTTAACTTTTAGAAGAAAATGACTTACAGTCTCTTCAGTTTTATTGAGTTAGTAAGAGAAATGATGTTTGATTACATCACTTTTCTGGTGAAGTTAGAACTGTTTGTATGTGTACAGGTGGGTTTACTGAGGAGAAATCAAAATCCACTCCCAGGTGTGGACAGGGTGTGGCAGGCTGGAGCCCTTTAAAGATCCCCACTTACAACAATCCTGGTGAAGAGAATCACTTTAATATTTCACCTGACCATAATTAGGGCCTCCTGGGTTTAATTGAGTCCCAAAGTGAGTATGTGTCACATGGGCCTGCTTCCTTGGAATGAGCTGCCTGTGGAAATGTTTTTATGAAAAGTGGTGCTTTTTAAAAATAAATATGTAATGGGCAAAAGGAAATGCAGTGTTGTCTAGATTTCTAACTCAGAGTATGGTGTCAGGCATAAAGAAAGATGAATTTAATGCTACATGTTTTGTAAAATAAATACAGGGGAAACAGGAAATAATATATTATATTCATTTAATAGAAAAATAACATCTATATAAAGAAGACAAAAAAGAATAAAGCAAAAAAAACAGAATCAAGAGAAGATAAGTGGATTAGAAAAAAAACAGTGATTGGCTGTAAAATGGATGTTGTTCTGCAGTACATGCTGATATGCAGTAAATGTTGGTCTTTGATGCACAGTCATGGAATAAGTAGGAGTGGATGAGGATGCATAGACACAGTCTATGGCTCTTTGATCCCGTAGATTTGAGAGGTTTTAATTCATTTTCTGACTACTTGGGTGGTCTACATTTTAGGACAGTACATAAAAATGAATTTGGTTCTACATATCAGAATCAGCTTTTCTGATTCACTAACAAAAAAAATAAGGTGAGTAGACTATAAATCAAATTCTGATCAATAAAAACCCAAGAGATCCTTGTTTATATACTAGCCATGCTGTAAAAAGATGTAATATGCCTACTGGTCCTTTAGTCAAAGCAGAAAGAAGGATAAGAAAGTTAATACAAGACCATTCCCTCCTCCACAGTCTCAGTTACATTCAAAGCATCAGCTAGGAACAAGGACTCAGATGCTATGTGTCTGTTTTCAGAGGTTGTTTTTCTCTTCTTCAAGATTCATAGTTCTTTGACTTAAAAGTCTGTAGTGCTCTATATGTAGATTTCATTATATCTCTCCTCAGCATCCTCTTTCCCCATCTCTTCTCTTCTATTCTCTTTCTCACCCACTTCCAGCATCCTAGAATTGAATCCACAGAGCTCAAGATCTGAGAACAATGTTGAAAATGAAAAAGTAGGAACAGTACAGGGATGAATCCTTGACATCTGCCAAGAAGAGTACCACCGCTGCATGTTACTACTACTGACTGTGAGTAGTAGACTGTCATGCTTTTAGAGTAAAGTTTAGCTTGCTTGAAAGAAGTTGAACTTATTATCACTACATTTTCATTTTAATTAGTGTTAAATAGTAGCATAATAGCTTAGTAATCTAGGTCTTAAATGCCCTTTAGGAAGTTAGTTCATAATTCTCCATTCTTCTCCTCTCTCTTCCATGTTCATCTGCACCTCCGTGTAGATATCTGTGCTCTTCTTCCTTGAAAAAGTAATTGTATCATGATACAACTATCTGAGATACATCCACTGATATCAAAAGATACTGGAGTAATTGACAACAAAAGAATTAACACTGGAAAAATGTAAGGTTTAAAAAAATCTTCATACCTTCTACTTTATAGATATATTCTGTTAACTAAAGATAATCTAAAGCAGTGGTTCTTAACTTTGAAGTCACAACTCCTTTGAGGGGATGTCAAATCACCCTTTTACAGGGATCTTCTAACCATTGGATGATAAAGGTATTTACATTACAATTTATAACACTAGCAAAATTACACTTATGAAATATCAACAACAATAATTTTATGGCTTGGGAGAAGGGTCAATACAACATAAGCAATTGTATTAAAGGGTCAGAGTTTGAGAACCAGTGGTCTAAAGTGTTTAACTGAGCTGACAAAAGTCCAGACAAGTAAGTGTCAGGGAATGTGACAGGTACTGAAGAAAACCACAGCCTGTGAAGTGACACTGTGTTTGATATTAGGCAGTGCAAGCATCTACTTGGTATCTAAATATTTATAAGGCAACTCATTTTAATGCACTTGGAGAAACAACCCTGATTTATAGATTTAAAAAATCTTCTGTGTGTCACTAACTTCTAGGTCAGAGACAGAAATTTTAAAACATCAGAGCCATACCTAACTCTGGCGCTGGTGTATTGTACTTATCTTGCATTTTAGTTATTCTGAATCAAATTGGAAGAAATGTGTAACAATATGTGGGAAAAAAGGAAAATCACTAACAAATGTAACATTTAAGTGGAATTTTACAAAATGGAGAAAGGAGGAATGAAACTCTCCTTCCTCCCACTTAGAATACTGGAAAAGAGTTGCCGTGGAGGAAACTGCTTACCTTGCTGGAATGAAACACACACCATAAGTAGTGAAAGAAACAGAGAATGGGAAGAGGTGTACAGCATTGTTGTGCTAGCCAAGGTGAAATTATTCCTTCACTGAAAATACACCAATGATTCCACATGCAGCCTTCATTTCGTCCCACTGTAAAACTCTGACTATATTTCAGAATTTCATTCCAATGAAAACTCTTCCCACAATGAGAAAGAGCTTGGCTAAGAAATTTGATTGTCTCTAAAAGTTGACACTTTTACTTTTGACAAATAGGATAAAAGGAAGGATTTCATATGGTCTGAAAACAAGCATGTCTATTGCTAAGGCAAAGTAGTCTGAACGCATGAAAAATTGAGACTAGTGACCTTGAACCAGCATTATGAAGGCACTAAAAATGCTAACTCATCAATATCAAAGTCAAAAGATATATTTTTGTGAATTCTATTTTTACATTTCACTATCCAATCATCCCCTGACAGATATATGGGCCAGATCCTCATCCTTGGTGCTATGGATAATGCAGCAAAAATATGGATGTATAGGTATCTTGTGGTAGGATATAGAATCCTTTGAGTGCATACCCAGAAATTCCATAACTAGGTATGGTAATGAAACCTAATGTTGTATTTGCTAATAAAAATTCCTAAAATAAGAAACAATTAAAAGATTGATACTTTCAGAACTGCACGCACACCACTAAACTAGCATGAGCAGTAAAAAATTTAGACATTTTGAGATCATGAGACAACATATGATTTTTAAGAACAAAATAAACATCAACTGTGAATTAAAAAATATAATCTAGGACACAGACATGAAAGACAATGAAGTAAAAAATCTGAGGAAAGAGATTAATTAAGGAGGATTAAGGGCTAACTATAAGAGCTTAGGTAAAAATTGTCTAGGGAGAATGTTTATGAGAATGTTTCTTGGAATTAAAAAGAAGTACACAATTTCAGATTAAACTCCCTGAATTTATTCTTTACACACTTATGAAAACATCTACAACTTAAAAAGTAGGATGGACATAAAAACTATCCTAGTGAAATAAAACACCAAGAGACAGAGATATGGCTGGAAGCAAATTTCTTTTTAAAATAAATTTTCATTTTTCAAGATTATAATATCTCCTCCCTTGGAACTCATGTGTCCCTTGCTCTCTTTCAAGTTTATGACTTCTTTTCACTTTTTAAGATTTATTTTATATGGGTATACTGTACCTGTTTTCTGTCATATCAGAAGAAGGCATTGGATCCCATTACAGATGGTGATAAGACACCATGTGGTTGCTGGGAATTAAATTCAGGACTTTTGGAAGACCAGTCAGTGTTCCTAACCACCAAGCCATCTCTCTTTTCCTTTAAATATAAACATGTAATATAAATGTAAATATATATTCCTAAATACATAAATATAACATGCTCAGTCAATGTAATGTTACTTGTATGTATGTTTTTAGGGCTGACCATTTGGCATTGGAAAACCAGTTGGTGTGTTCTTTCCTGGGGGAAGACTGTTTCTACTGAATTCAGCGTTCTTTAAATGTTTGTTGTTTTAATTTTTTATTTTAAAGGTGATCTTAGATAAGAAATGATTTTAAGATTTGTTCTGTGAAGAATATCATAGATGGATAAATACATCGTTTATTTGGATTTCAGTGAATCCGTAAATTGCTTTTGGTAGAATCATTGTTTTCAAAATGTTAGAGCTGCCAATCCATGAATATGGGAGGTCTCTCCCCCTTCTAGGCTTTTTGTCAATCTCTTTATTCATGGATTTAGATTTTCATGGTAAATCTTGAGTATGTTTATTCCTAGATATTTTAATTTTTTGAGGGTATCGTTAATAAGCAGTGTGTCCATGAACTCTTTCTCAGTGTGTTTGTTATTGTGGCATAGAATGGCTACTGATTTTTGTAATCTGAGTTTGTATTCATTGATGAAGTGTTTGACCATTTCTAAAAGTTGTCTGGTGGAATTTTTAATATCTCTTATATGTGTTATCACTGAAAAATAAGAATAACTATTTCTTTATTTCCTACTTGTAACCAGTTAGTTTTCTTCACTTGTGTTATTGCTTTAGCTGATGCTTCAAGCAATATGTCGAATAGGAGTGAAGATAGTAGAGATAATACTTTCTTCCTGATTTTAAAGAGATTGCTTCAAGTATTTTTAATATTTAAGATGATGATGGTTCTCATATGTAGCCTTTATTGTGTTTGACATATGTAGCCTTTATTATCGTGGCCTATGTTCTTTCCAGTCTTGTTTATTCTAGGACTTTACCCATGAAGGCATGTTAGATTTTGAAAAATGAATTTTTGGCATATTTGATTTTATTTTTAAATACATTTATAGGATTCGTTACATTTATTGCCTCAAATATAGGGTCTATAAACCATAAGAATAAAGCCAACTTGATCACAACAAATGAACTTCAAAAAGTAACATTTTTAGTCATCAAACATGAGTTCATATAAGATGAAAATATTCCTGAAATTCAAAGTTCATGAAAATTGCTACCATTATTATACTTCTGAAAATTTTAAGACTATAGATGGAAAAAAGTAGGTAAAAACCATGCCTCAAAGAACTAAAATAGGGGAAGGAGTAATGACTCAGCAGTTAGGAGCACTGGATGCTCTTCAAGGGGACTTATGTTCAATTCCTAGCATCAACATTGCAGATCACACCTGTAACTCCATTTCTAGGGGATCTGATAGCCTCATACACACATATGGATAGGCAAACATCACTGCATGTGAAGTATAAAATTAATAATTTTTAAAAATTAAAGTAATTATCAGAAGTTGAGAAAAGGAAAATATGGAGAGCCTAAAAAAATTGCTACTTTATCCCTTGTAGTAGTAGACCTATATTTACTAAAAAGTTACATAGTAAATGTACATTTAATTGATAATTTAACACAAATACATAAAGAATCTCACAGCATATTGTTCATATGTATAGTAATACAGACCCTTGAAAGGTTTAGATTAAACAGTGAAGAAGGCAAGTTTAGGGTAAGGACCCCTTTACTTATGTGTTTTTCTAGTTATATTAATCCTACCATTACTTTTAGACATATCAAAGTATATTAGTTCAGCAAAATGTCATTATTTCTACAGAACTGTAAAAAGACATCATGCTAGTGAATATCTCTAGTTCTACTTATAGTGAAAACCTGACTTATAAAAGGATGTGATAACTCCACATGCTGGAAATTCTACATTCATGAAAATATAGCTATTATTGAAGTCAGAAATATTACAGGTACTTCTAGCTCTCAAACTTGATTAGTTCGGTTGTCTTGAAGGAACATTATTACCAAAAGAGTGAAGTAAGCTTCTTAATGCTGAAAGTTAGAGATAGATTCTTGTTTCAATGACTGACCACTTAAGGTGAAGAAACTTGTGATTTGCTTGAGCATTAGCATTGTTCTCTTTTCCAACTCTGATCTTTCCTCTTTGCAGGTGATATGGAATATGACTTATGGCCACAAAAAAAGACAGAAGGACTGAATTTGTTGTTGGGATTGTCTAGTAGGCCAGAGATGCAGCCAATTATTTTTGGAGTTGTCCTTATCATGTACCTGATGACAGTTTTGGGCAATATCCTACTAGTAGTAGTTGCTTGCTCAGACCCCGTGCTTCAGACCCCCATGTACTTCCTTCTCAGCCAACTTTCCATTATTGACATATCTCTAACAACTATCACTGTTCCTCAGATGCTGGTTCACACACTCTCTGTGGATCGAAGCATTTCCTATAACTGTTGCATGACGCAATTATTTTTCTTTATGGCAGTGGGCAGCATGGAAGTCTACTTGCTGGGTACAATGGCATATGACCGCTATGTTGCCATCTGTGACCCTTTAAGATACTCTGCGATTGTCAGCCATAGCCTCTGTCTGAGAATAACATTAACCTCTTGGGTAATAGTCAACCTTCACAGTCTCCTATACAGTGTGCTTATCACTCGTTTAACTTTCTGTGGAAACCAGGTTACCCACTTCTTCTGTGACATCACCCCTCTGCTAAAGCTCTCCTGTACTCGACCAGTGGTCAATGAAATGTTAATCTTCACAGAAGGTGTAGTTGTGGTGGGCAGTCCCTTCTTCTTTATTTGGGGTTCTTATGTTCGAATAGGTATTGCCATAGCCCACATGCACTCCTTTGCTGCCCTGAGGAAAGCTCTGTCCACATGTGGCTCCCACATTCTGGTTGTGCTGCTTCTTTTTGGCTCTTTGGCTAGAATGTACCTTAAGCCATCATCCAGCTATGATTTAGACCAAGATCGCCAGGTTGCCATCTTCTACACCCTCATCTCCCCTATGTTAAATCCACTAATCTACAGCCTTAGGAACCAAGATGTTAAAGGAGCACTATGGAGGCTTTTTAGGAAACTCCATATTTCAGACTGGCTCTCAGACAAACAAAGAATGAGAAACAAATTAATGAGAACCAAGGGTTAATCTGAGACCACTTCAAAGAGCTGAGGTGTCCTTTTAGTAAAGAATATGAATCATATCTCTGTAGAATAATCTTTGTTATCTACTCTCTCATGGTTAGACTTCTTGAATAAACAATTCTGGGCCCCTTTCTTATTTGAATTATCAAGATATTTTAAGATCACTAAGTCCAAACATCTTTTGTGTATAGCATATGAACTAGGTAATAAGCAAAGTTATAGCATGGCAAGTTGGATTACAGATATTTGATTATTTTAGTGACAGTAGGTCACATACTGCCTGATATACAGCAGTCAATATGACTTTCCAAATATTATTAAGAATAATTAATTTTAAAGACATCACAAAATTAATTAAACCTCTCTAAAACTTGTAATATATTTATAATCTCCAATTTCAACTCCTAAGAACAATTTCAAAGCTTATTGTGCCTGAATTGTTCCATTTTTATCTTTCTACAATTGTTTCATCCAATGAGTCACTAACAGAGATTGAATAAGGAGCTTCACAATAGTGGTCAGGTTTGGGTTTTATGGCCAGTAAGACTTGCTATAAACAAAAAGAAAAAAAGAAAAGAAAAATGCAATCAGGACTGACTTACAGTTCATAGATTTATTCAATTATTGTCATAGATTTCCATCTATGACAACATGGCAACATGAAGGCATACATGATACTGAAGAGGTAACTGAGAGTTTACATTTGGATCCATACACAGCAGGAAATGACAGTAACACAATGACCAGGCTTGAACTTTTGAGACCTCAATGCCTTTCCCCTAGTGACACTCCCCCTTCCAACAAAGGCACACCTACGCCAAGGCCATACCTCCTAATATGGCTATTTCTTATGGACCTATGGGCTATTTTATTCCATCCACCACATTCCACTCCCTGGACCACAAAGGCTTATAGCCACATCATAATGCAAAATACATTTAGTCCAACTTCAGTGGTCTTTGTAGTCTAGAACAGTCTCAAACTTGTTTTAAAGTCCAAAGTTCAAAGTGTCTTCTAAGATTCACCTATAGGGGTCTCTCTCAACTATAGCCCCTGTAAAATCAAAATGGAAAAGGCAGATCATGAAATTCCACCATATAATGGCCCAGAATATACATTATCATTCCAAAAGGGAGTAAAGGAGGCACAATAAACAAATACTAGACAAAAGCAAAACCAAAAACCAGCAGGGCAAACTCCAAACTGAAGATCCATGTCTGATATCAAAATGTTCTTCAGATCTCCAACTCCATTCAGTTTTCTTTCGTTTTGTTTTCTTTTTACTAAATATTTTATTTATTTACATCCCAAATGCTACCCCTGCAATTCCACCCTCCCAGACTTCTTCTACCCATTGCACCTCCTCTTAGCCTCTGAGAGGGTGCCCCACCCAAGGTACCCCTCAACCCTGGACATCAAGTTTCTACAGGATTAAGTGCATCCCCTCCCACTGAGGCCAGACATGATAGCCCTCTTCTATATATGTGATGGGGGTCTTGGATCAGTCCATGTTGGAGGCTCAGCCTCTGGGAACTCCCAGGGGTCCAGGTTAGCTAACACTATTGGTCATTCTATGGGGTTGCCATCCCCCTCAGATTCCTTCAATTCTTCCCTCAATTCTTCCATAGGGGTCCCCAATCTTATTCCAGAGCTTGGCTGTGAGGATCTGCATTGTCTCAATCAGCTGCTGGGTAGACCCTATTAAAGGACAGGCATGCTAGGTTCCTGTGTGCAATCAGTAAAAGTGTCAGGGATTGGTGCCTGCCCATGAGATAGATGCCAAGTTGGGCAGATCGCTGGTTGGCTATTTCTTCACTCTCCGCTCTTTGTCCCTGCATTTCTTTTAGACAGGAGCAAACTTTTAGGTCAAAAGTTTTATAGGACTATTGGTGTCCCCATCCCTCTATTAGGGGACCAGTCTCTCTACTGTAGGTGGTCTCTTCAGGTTCCATAGTCCACTGTTGGGCATTTTGCCTAAGGTCATCCACATTGAGTCCTGGTATCCTTTCCTCATTGCAAGTGTCTAGGACTTCCTAGAGATTCCCCTCACACCCCAACCCTGGAGGCTACATATTTCCATTCATTCTCCTAGTCCTCTGGGCCTCTCTCCTGTTTCTTCTGATAACTGATTGTGCCTCCTATTACCCTCCACTTCCCATCTCCCACCCAAGACCCTCCCTCTGCCTCTCATGACAATTTTGCTCCCCCCTAAGTGGTATTGGAGCATCCCCACTTAGGCTTTGCTATTTGTTTAATTCCTTACAGTTTAGGGGTTATATCATGCTTATTCTTAACTTTATGGATAATATCCACTCATAGATGAACACATACAATGCATGTCCCTTTGAATTTGTGTTATATCATTCAAGATAATATTTTCCAGTTCCATCCATTTGGCCACAAAATTCATGATGTATTTGTTTTTAATAGCTGAATAGCATTCTGTTGGGTAAATGAACCATATTTTCTGTATCCATTCTTTGGCTAAGGGACATTTGCGTTGCTTCAAGTTTCTGGCTATTAATAATAATATTTCTATTATTACTATGCACTATGCACACACTGGAACATGTGTCCTTGTGATATGGTGGAGCATCATTTCGTTATATACCCAGGAATGATATACACCTAGGAATGGTATAGCTGAACCTTCAGATAGAGCTATTTCCCATTTTCTGAGCAAACACCAAATTGATTTCCAGAATGGTTGTACAAGTTTGAAAACCCACTAGCAATAGATATATACTGTCTGTCAGATGTAGGGTTAGTGGAGATCTTTTCCCAATCTACAGGCTGCCATTTTGTCCTATTGGCAGTGTCCTTTGCCTTACAAAAGCTTTTCAGTATGAAGAGGTCCCACTTCTCAATTGTAGATCTTAGAGTCTGAGCCATTGGTGATATGTTCAGGAAATTTTCTCCTGTGTGAATACATTCAGGGTTATTTTCTCTTCTGTTAGAATCTGGATATCAGATTTTAGGTTGCAGTCATTGATCCACTTGGACTTGAGTTTTGTGCAGGGTTATACATATTTACCTATGTGAAAACTGTCAGACTAGTACCAGTTGTTAAAGATGCTTTCCTTTTCCACAGTATAGTTTTGACTACTTTGTCAAAAGAACAAATATCCATAGGTACAAGGGATTATTTCTGGGGCTTTGATTGATTCTATTGATCTAACTTTCTGTTCCTGTGCCAATGCCATGCAGTTTTTATCATTGTATTGCTCTGTTGCTCAGATTGGGGTCAGGAACAGTTCTATTGTTCAAAATCGTTTTGCTTTTCCATATGAAGTTGAGAATTGCTTTTTCAATACCTGTAAAGAAAATTGTTTTGGAATATTGATTGTAATTGCTTTGATTCTGTAGATTGCTTTTGGTAAGACCACCATTTTGCACTCTTTTATTTCTACCTATCCATAAGCATGAGGGATCATTCTATCTTCTGAGGTCATCTTTGATTTCTTTCTTCGGGATCTTGACATTTTGTCATGAAGATCTTTAACTTCCTTGGTTATATTTATAATATATAATATATTACATTATATTATAATAGTTATACTAAATATATATTATA
Source organism: Rattus rattus (assembly GCF_011064425.1). Taxonomy (NCBI): domain Eukaryota; kingdom Metazoa; phylum Chordata; class Mammalia; order Rodentia; family Muridae; genus Rattus; species Rattus rattus. The sequence goes on from NC_046158.1 coordinate 14,736,264, forward strand.
ATTAATAATATATTGTATTATTTGTGACTATTGTGAGGGCATTGTTTCCTTAATTTCTTTCTCAACCCGTTTATCATTGTATAAAGGAAGGTTACTGATTGATTTCTTTGATTTAATTTTATATCCAGCCACTTTGCTGAAGTTGTATATCAGTTGAAGAAATTCTTTGGTGGAACATGTTTGCTCTTCAATAGAGTAGTTTGCAGTGTACTGGCATTCGCTCTTCTTTGAAAGTTTGGTAAAATTCTAAGCTAAAACCATCTGGTCCTGGGCTTTTTTGTGGGGGAGGGAAAGTAAATTTTAATGAGCATTTCAACTTCCTTAGAAGTTCATATGAGGTCTCAAGCCCCTTCAAGCTCTTTCAGTTCTTTCTAAGATTCCTTCAACAGGGGTCCTGTTCTCAGTTCAGTGGTTTAATGCTGGCATTGCCTATGTATTTGCTGTATTCTGACTGTGTCTCTCAGGAGAGATCTATATCCGGTTCCTATTGGCCTGCACTTCTATCCTTCAACCATCTTATCTAGTTTGGTGGCTGTATATGTATGGGCCACATATGGGGCAGGCTCTGAATGGCTGTTCCTTTTGCCTCTGTTCTAAACTTTGCCTCCCTATTCCCACCCAAGGGTATTCTTGTTCCTCTTTTAAAGAAGGAGTGAAGCATTCGCATTTTGATTATCCTTCTTGAGTTTCATGTGTTCTGTGCATCTAGCTTAATTCGAGCATTTGGGCTAATAGCCACTTATCAATGAATGCATACCATGTGTGTTTTTCTGTGGTTGGGTTACCTCACTCAGGATGCTATTTAACAGTTCTATCCATTTGCCTATGAACATAGTGCCTATGAATTTCATAAAGTCATTGTTTTTGATAGCTGAGTAATATTCCATTGTGTAGATGTACCACATTTTCTGTATCCATTTCTCGGTTGAAGGGCATCTGGGTTCTTTGCAGCTTCTGGCTATTATAATAAGTTCTCACTTCATGAGAACTAAACCCAGTTGGTCATGGGCTTTTTTTGATTGGGAGACTTTTAATGGCTGCTTCTATTTCTTTAGAATTTAGAGAACTGTTTAGATGGTTTGTCTACTCCTGATTTAACTTTGGTACCTTGTATCTGTCTAGAAAATTGCCCATTTCATCCAGATTTTCCAGTTTTGTTGAGTATAGTAGGATCTAATGATTTTGTTTTAATTTCTTCAGTTTCTGTTATTATATCTCCTTTCCATTTCTAATTTTGTTAATTTGGACACTGTCTCTGTGTCCTCTAGATAGTCTGGCTAAGGGTTTATTTATCTTGTTGATTTTCCCAAAGAAGCAGCTAATGGTTTTGTTGATTATATAATTCTTTCTGTTTTTACTTGGTTGATTTCACCCCTGAGTTTGATTATTTCATGCTGTCTAATCCTCTTGGGTGTATTTCTTTCCTTTTGTTCTAGCGCTTTTAGGTGTGCTGTCAAGTTGTTAGTGTATGCTCTCTCCAGGTTCTTTTTGGAGGCACTCAGAGCTAAGTTTTCCTCTTAGCATTGCTTTCATTGTGTCCCATATGTTTGTGTATGTTGTGCCTTCATTGTCATTAAATTCTAAAAAGTCTTTAATTTCTTTCTTTATTTCTTTCTTGACTAAGTTATCATTGAGTAGAGCATTGTTCCAGCTTCCATGTGTGGGCTTTCTGCTGTTTTTGTTGTTGTTGAAGACCAGCCTTATTACGTGGTGGTCTGATAGGATGTATGGGATTATTTCAATTTATTGTGTCTGTTGAGGCCTGTTTTGTGACTGGTCTTTGGTCAGTTTTCGAGAAGATAACATGAGGTCCTGAGAAGAAAGTTTATTCTTTTGATTTATGATGATATGTTCTATAGATATCTGTTGAATCCATGTGATTCATAACTTCTGGTAGTTTCTCTGTGTCTCTGTTTAGTTTCTGTTTCCATGATCTGTTCATTGTTGATAGTGGGGTGTTGAGTCTCCCACTAACAGTGTGTTAGGTGGAATGTGTGCTTTGAACTTTAGTAAGGTTTCTTTTATGAATATAGGTGTTCTTGCATTTGGAACATAGATATTCAGAATTGAGAGTTCATCTTGTTGGATTTTTCCTTAGAAATATGATATGAAATATGAAATAGATATGAAGTGTCCTTCCTTACCTTTTTTGATACCTTTGGTTGAAAGTCTATTTTATTGGATATTATAATTACTATAACAGCTTGTTCCTTGGGACTATTTGCATAGAAAATTGTTTTCCATCCTTTTTCTCTAAGGCGCTGTCTGTCTTTGTCTCTGAGGTGTGTTTCCTGAATGCAACAAAATGCTGGGTCCTCTTTCTGTATCCACTCTGTTAGTCTATGTCTTTTTATTGGGGAATTGAGTCCATTGATGTTAAGAGAGATTAAGGAATAGTGATTGTTTTTCCTGTTATTTTTGTTGTTAGAGGTGGAATTATATTTCTATGGCTCTTTTCTTTTGGGTTTGTTGCAAGAAGATTACTTTCTTACTTTTTCTAGGGTGTAGTTTCCCTCTTTGTGTTGGAGTTTTCCATCTATTAGGCATTGTAGGGCTAGATTCCTGGAAAGATATTGTGTAAATTTGGTTTTGTCATGGAATATCTTGCTTTCTCCATCTATGTTAATTGAGAGTTTTGCTGGATATAGTAGCCTGGGCTGGCATTTGTGTTCTCTTAGGGTCTCTATGATATCTGTCCAGGATATTCTGGCTTTCACAGTCTCTGGTGACAAATCTGGTGTAATTCTGATAGGTCTGCTTTATGTGTTACTTGACCTTTTTCCTTTAGTACTTTTAATATTTTTTCTTTGCTTTGTGAATTTGGTGTTTTGACTCTTAAAAGATGGGAGGAAGTTTTTCTAATCTAATCTACTTGGAGTTCTGTAGGCTTCTTGTATGTTTATGAGCATCTCTTTCTTTAGATTTGGAAAGTTTTCTTCTACAATTTGGTTGAAGATATTTACTAGCCCTGCACATTAGAATCTTTGTTCTCTTCTATTCTTATTATCCTTAGGTTTGATCTTATCATTGTGACCTGAATTTCCTGGCTGTTTTGGATTAAGAGCTTTTTGCATTTTGCATTTTCTTTGCTAGTTGTGTCAATGTTTTCTGTGGTATCTTCTGCTTCTGAGATTCTCTCTTCTACCTCTTGTATTCTGTTGGTAGTGCTTGTGTCCATGTCTCCCTAGGTCTTTCCTAGGTTTTCTATCTCCTGGGTTATTTCACTTTGTGATTTCTTTATTGTTTCTATTTCCATCTTTGTATCCTGGATGGGTTTTTTTTTTCAATTTTTTCACCTGTTTGGTTGTGCTTTCACATAATTCTTTTTTTTTTTTTCCCGGAGCTGAGGACCGAATCCAGGGCTTTGAGCTTGCTAGGCAAGCGCTCTACCACTGAGCTAAATCCCCAACTCTTCACATAATTCTTTAAGGGATTTTGTTTTTCATCTTTAAGGGCTTCTACTTGTTCACCTGTGTTGTCCTGTATTTCTTTAAGGGAATTATTTATATCCTTATTTAAGTCCTCTATCGTTATGAAGTGTGGTTTTAAATCTAAATCTAGCTTTTCCAGTGTATTCAGGTATCCAGGGCTTGCTGTGGTGGAGGAGCTGGTTCTGATGATGCCAAATGGCCTTGGTTTCTGTTGATTAGTTCCTTACCTTTGCCTCTTGCCATATGGTTGTCTCTGATTTTAGCTGGTCTTGCTGTCACTGACAGTGACTTGACCCTCCTGTAAGTTTGTGTGTTAGCACTCCTAGAGACTGCCTTTCTCTCAATAGGATCTTGGTACAGAGAGCTGTGTCACAGGGTCAATACTGGGCACAGGTGGAACTGGAAGGATCCTGTCCTAAATTGCTCCTTGGTTCCTGTGCCCAGAGGGTTGTTGTCAGGTACCTCTTGGGCCAGGAATGTGAGCAGAAATAATGGTTTACCTGTGCTCTCAGGATTGTCCTCAATTCTCGGCATTCAGGTTTTTGAAATAAGATCTAATGATTCTTTGAATTTTCACAGTTAATATGCCCCCTTTCAATATCTGATTTTGTTAAATTTTATATTATCTGTTAGTTAATTTGGCTAAGGATTTATCTATCTTGGTAATTTTCTCAAAAATAAAAAAAAAGAAAAGAAAAACTCGTGGTTTCATTGATTCATTTGTATTGCTTTCTTTTGTATCTAATTTATTTAATCTTTATTTATTTAATTTTTATCTAATGTATTTAATTTCAGCCATGAGTTTGATTATTTTCTTCCATCTACTCCTTTTGTGTGTGTATGCTTTTTTTGTTCTAGAGGTTTCATATGTGCTGTTAAGTTGCTAGACTAAAATCTCTCTGACTTCTACATAAAAGCACTTACTATTATGAAATTTCCTCTTAGCACTGCTTTCGTTGTTATTGGGTATGTTCTGCCTTCATCCTCATGGAATTCTACAAATTCTTGAATTTCATTCTTTCTTTCTTCACTGACCCCATGGCCATTAGAGAGCTGTTTAGTTTACATGAGTTTGTAGGCTTTCTATTGTTTCTGTTGTTCTTGAAGTCCAGCTTTATTCCATATTCTAAGAAACACAAAGTTATTCCAATACTCTTATATCTGTTGAAACATATTCTGTGACACAGTATATGGTCAATTTTGGAGAAGACTATGGGAGGTGCTGAGGAGATTGTATATTCTTTTATCTTTGGGAAACATGTTCTACAGATATTTGTTAGGTTCCTTTGATTTATAATGCCTAGTACTTTGATTATTTCTTTGATTAGTTTCTGTCTCAATAACCTATTGATGGGGGAGGAGTTATTGAAGTTTATTGATGTGTGGGGTTTATGCATAATTTAAGCTTTATTAAATGTTTCTATTACAAATGTAGGTGCCCTTACGTTTTGGGCACAGATATTTAGAATTGAGATAACATCTTGGTGTATTTTTCCTTTGAACATCCTTCTACATCCTTTTTGATTACTTTTAAAGGTTATTTTATTAAATATTGGAATGGATACTCCAGATTACTTTTCGCAACCTTTTGCATGGAAAATCTTTTTCCAGCCCATTACTCTAAGATAATGTTTATCTTTGTTGCTGGCATGTGTTTCATGTATACAGCAGAATGATGGATCCTGTTTACATTTCCAATCTGTTAGCCTCTGTGGTTTCATTGGTATATTGAGTCCATTAATGTTGAGATATATTAATGACTAGAAATTGTTAATTCCTAAAATTTTGATGTTGGGGTGACAGTGTGTGTGTGTGTGTGTGTGTGTGATATTTCCCTTACTTTGGTTTTTATGGTGTGAAATTATTTATTTCCTATGTTTCCTTTGGTTGTAGTTAATCTCCTTGTGTTGAAGATTCCCTTCTAGTATTGTCTGTAGGGCTGAATTTAATGGATATTGTTTAAATTTTGTTTTGTCTTGGAATATCTTGTTTTCTCCATCTATGGTGATTGAGAGACTTGCTGGGTATAGATGTCTAGGTTGACATCCACAGTTTTTAAGAAGCTGAAAACACCTGTCCAGGCCCTTCTAGCTTTTATAGTCTCTGTTGATAAATCATATGTAATACTGATAGGTCTAGACCTCTATGTTTCTTGAGTTTTTTCCCTTGCATTGTTCTGTAGTACTGGTGTTTTGACTATCACATCATGGAAGGTTTTCCTTTTCTGGTCCAATATAGTGGATGTTCTATAACCTTGTTGTAAATTTATAGACTAGGAAAATTTTCTTCTATGTCTGTTGAAAATGTTTTCTTAAACTTTGAGGTTCAAAGCTCCTCCTTCTTCTATTCTTATCGTTCTTGAGCTTTGCTTTTTCATAGTGTCTTAGATTTCCTGTGTGTTTTGTGTCAGAAACTTTTTAGATTTAACATTTTCTTTGAACAACATATCAATTGCTTCTGTAGTATCTTCTATACCAGAGATTCTCTCTTCATTCTCTTGTATTCCATTGTTGATGCTTTTATTTGCAGTTTCTGGTTTTATTTCCTTTTTACCTATTTTTTCCATCTCACAGATGCTCTTAATTTTTTGTTTTATTTTTCCTTTTTCTATTTTTCATGTCTTAAACAGTTTTATTCATTTCTCCCCATTTGATTGTATTTTCTTATATTTCTTTGAGGGATTTATTCATTTTCTCTTTAAATGCCTCTACAATCTTTGTAAGATTAGATTTACGGTCATTTGTTTGTGCTTCAATGGTTTTAGGATATATATGGCTTGCTCTACTAAGGTAGCTGGGATCTGGTGATCATATTTACCCCGGCTATCTTGGGTTTTGTTTTCACACTGGCCTTTAACCATCTGGGTTTTGCAGTTATTATAAATTTAGATGGTGATTTCTCAGTTTATCTTTATTGGGTGGCTATTTTGGGATATTTTCCCCCTTTGTTTCTGTTTCCTCTGTCTAGTGCTCTGAGTGGCCTGGAGTTCTGGTGACTAGCTAGCTTCAGATCCAGTGGGTTATCTCCTCTGGGCTTGTTGTGCCTCTGAGGTTCTGGGGATTTGGGTGCTAACCTTGCCCCTGGGATCCTTAGTATTAGCATGGCCTGAAGTTTCTCATGCCAGTAGGCCTCCAGGGAAGCAGGCTAGATGTTGGTAGTAAATGGACTACAGAGTGTGGGATTCAGTTGTGTATTAGGAGAGTATGGTGGACAAGGGCTTGGGGCATGGTCTTAAATATTTTTTCTCATATTGGCAAGAATTGAGTAAAGCAGGCAGAATTGTAGGGCAGAAAATGGAGCATAGGGTATGGGGTAGAATTTATACCTCTCTTTGGGGGTGCTTTCATGGGTGTTGGTGGGCAGTGGCTTAGAGGGCGGCTTACCTGATATCTCTGGTACAAGAGGGAGAGTGTGGCATATGAAATGAAGGAAAGGGCATGAGGTGTAGTTTTCTGCTGTTGCCTTGTTTGTTTTCTAATGAGAGACAGAAAGGTAGTGGATCTAGGTAAAAGGAGAGGTGGAGGGTAACTGGGAGGAGTAGGGGAAGGAAAAGTGTAATCAGCATAAGTTATGTGAGAAAAAGTTGATTTCAATAAAAGGAAAAGACAAAAAATAAAATTTTGACTTTTTTCCCTATTTATATCCTTTTTATTTCTTTCTCTTATTTTACTTTTCTTGTTACTGATCTTAGTAGGAACAACTCCAAGTTTATTTTTTCTTTTCATGTGATATTGCCTACATATTTGCCATACATAGCTTTTATTATGTTGAAGCAATCTCCTATCACTTCTGTCCTTTCCATCACTTTTTATCCTAAAGATAAGTTGGATTTTGTTGAACATTTTTTCTGAGTATAATGAGATGATCATATAATTTCACCATTTAAGTCTATTTATGTGATGGATGTCATTTATTGATTTACGTATGATCCATCCACGTGTTTCAGGAATAAAATGAACTTGGTTGTAATGATGAATTTTCACTCATTTATTTAAAATACACTTTGAGGATGTCATACATGAGTACTATATTTACATCATTTCCTCCTCTCTCTTTTCCTTCCTCCAACTAATCTTATTTCTCCCAGTACCTCTCAAATTCATGACTTTCTCCTACTCAGTTATTATAGTTAAATATATTCATTTACACACACACACAAGCAAACACACACACAAGAACACACACACTCACTCACATCCCCAACTGAGTCCATACTTAAGGATAATTACATGCACATATAATTAGAGATGACCATCTGGGTTTAGATAACCTATAAAGGATTTCACACATGAGCAAAATTTATTCTCCTCTCTACATTTCTTCCAAAGCCTCATGAAATTTCCCTCATATTCACTCACATTGACATTTTGGATAATGTGATTATGCCAGATTTGTTTACAAAAGCTTTATTTTTAAGGTTTCATGGTGCAGTTTTCCTGTCATGTCTAGAAGATATTATCTCCTGGTTCTCTCAACCTTACAATCTTTTCACCTTCTCTTCTGTGATTCTCCCTGAACATAAGGTGTAAAGATTCTTTTGTAGATGTATTGGTTGTGGCTGAGTAACCCATAGTCGTGTGCTCTCTGCCTGTTTACATTATGGCTCTCTGGTATCAGTGACCTATACTAAGCTCTATGGAACAACTTATTGGATAAATATGGAAAAACTTATTCACTATAAGCACTTGATGTATTACATTGCAATAAGAGAACATGATGTAAAAATGATATTCAGAACTGTTTCATAATTTATGCAAAATTTGTTCCTTTGAATAACAGACTTATAATTGACATCAGTTTTATTCTGAAGAGAGTATTTGACAAGCCATCACTAAAACAATGGTAGTTCTTTATTCCACACTGATTTGATACTAGTTAACGTATTTTCTCTAGTTTACAGGGTTTATAAAAAAAAGTTGTTTGGGTTTAGTGATTTTAAAGAACAGTCTCAGTTCCAATGAGATGAGATTAATTCACCATCAGTGAAAATAGTCCAGAACTAGTCATTCATTAACTCACTCATTCCTAATCCAACCAAGCAAGTGTTGATAGCAAAAATTATTCCATAGGAATATGTTTCATAGGCATTATTAAGAGACAACTTCACCTATCTGCAGTGTTTTGAGACTAACCCTTGCTTCTCAGGAGATTCACTGACATTCTTTGCCTGAAATCCAGGCTGGAAACTGCCTGAGGATGCAGTTTCCTAAAAAGCCTCCATAGAGCTCCTTTAACTTCCTGGTTCCTGAGGCTGTAGATTAGAGGATTTAACATGGGAGAAATGAGCGTGTAAAAGATGGCAACCTGGCGATCTTGTTCTAGATTGTAGCTAGATGATGGTTTGAGGTACATGTGAACCAGAGAACCAAAGAGAAACATCACAACCAGAACATGAGAGCCACAAGTGGACAGAGCTTTCTGCAGTGCAGCAACTGAGTGCATGTGGGCTATAGCAATACCTATGCGAACATAGGAACCAAAAATGAAGAAGAAGGGACTTACTACCACAGCTACACCCTCAGTGAAGATTAACATTTCATTGACCAGTGGTCGAGTACAGGAGAGCTTCAGCAGAGGAGTGATGTCACAAAAGAAGTGGGTAACCTTGTTGCCACAGAAGGTTAAACGAGTGACTAACACACTGTACAGGAGACTGTTAAGGCTGACCACCACTAATGATGTCAATGTTATTCGAAGACAGAGGCTGTGGCTGACAATGGCAGAGTACCTTAAAGGGTCACAGATGGCAACATAGCAGTCATATGCCATTGCACCTAGCAAGTGAACTTCCATGCTGCCTACTGTCATAAAGGAAAAGAGCTGTGTCATGCAGCAGTTATAGGAAATGGTTCTACTTACAGAGAGTGTGTGCACCAGCATCTGGGGAACAATGATCGTTGTTAAAGATATGTCAATCAAGGAAAGCTGGCTGAGAAGGAAGTACATGGGGGTCTGAAGTTTGGGGTCTGAGCAAGCAACAAGTACTAGTAGGGTATTCCCCAAAACTGCCATCAGGTACATGATAAGGACAACTCCAAAAATAACTGGCTGCATCTCGGGCTGGCTGGACAATCCCATCAACACAAATTCAGTCACTTCTGTCCTGTTTTTGGTAGCCATAAATCATGGTATACAGTGCCTGTAAAGAGGGAAGATCAGCGTTGGAAAAGGAAGAGAGTGATGTCTAAGCCCTGCCCTAATCCCTAAGCCACAGATAGCTGCATCCCAGATGGAGTAACTCAGTAACATCTGAAGCCTGTGCTTCCTAATTAAAAACATGTATGAATGTTTAAAAAGGCAAAATATGGCTTCCAAAACTGCTCCAATACAATGTCTCTACATCTCAGATAAGAAACTCTCTGGAATGAAGATCTTGTTCTAACTTTGAGCATCAAGAAACTCAGTTTTGTTTTTCTGGTATCTGTTTTGCACTAAATCAACTAGACTTTCTCAAGATTTGAGTAAGTAAAATTCTGACTTTATTAGTGGCTATTTTCCCCACAGAATTTGATTCTCACATCTTTTCAAGTCAAAATTTCAGTAAAAATGGGTCACAAAGTATACCGACCTTTCCATGCTGCTATACAAATGGAATATTTTGATAATGTGACAGGTTTATAACTATTTCATCTTAGCTTTTCAGTAGTCTGTACTTTATGCCTCTGAACAATAAATATGTTGCCATATTATACACACACATTCGACATTTGTGTGTAATCAAGTTAAGATCTCTTTTAGCCTTCTTTTAAAAAATTTAAAAATTATATTTTAGAGTGTTTTACTCTTCTCCTTTCCTCGATTTTAATAATAAATTTAGCTCTCTGATTTTTTATCTATTTCATTTACAAAACTTGAAATAATATTACAATGGTAGCAGATGTTCTTAGTCTTTGAATGTCAATAATATTTTCATATTACAAGAATCAGTACCTGACATTTAAAACTAAAACTTTGTGTTTCTTATCTAAAATGAGTTTTAATAAGTTTTCTTCTAGTCAGCCTTCCATTCCTTTTATAAGTTTCCTCCTGGTATTATATAAAAATGTTTATCTTATGTCTCTCTGAATTCTATAACATTGCTTCATGTAGTATTTGTAGTAATTTTGAGGTGAGTCAATATGAGAATGTTTTAATCAAAAGATTAAATCTGAATTTAATCTTCAATTCTGAAAGTTTCTCATAAAAGGTCTCTTAATTTTCTCCTTATTATGTGTTTGAAACCCTTGGAAATTGGTTCTTATGCCTCTTTCAATTATATTTCTGTCCCGATTTTTCATATATGTCCTGGATTATAGTCCTAAAATTGACATTTATTTTGTTTCTGAAATCCTGCTCTTTTTCTCATGAGCTCATTGTTCTAGTTCTTCCTTTATTGTTCTGAACTATTTTACAATGGGTACAGCTCTGAAAGTACACATTTTTTTTAATTTCTTAAATTTATTTAAAGTTTTCTCATTAGTGGGCACAGTTTCTGTTTCATTATTGTCTTAGCTATACACCCAAAAGATTCTAAATCCTACCACAACAGTACCTGCACATCCATTCTTCTTGCTGCTCTATTCATGATAACAAATAGATGGAAACAGTCTAAATATCCATAAAAATTAAAGGTTAGTAAAAATGTCATATGCATTCACAGTGGAATTTTATTTAGATATAAAGAAAAATTAAATTGAGAATACATGTTTTTTTATTAACTTATATAGCATGAAGGATTGGTTTCTTCTTGTGTCAGTTACATAGTTTTGTAAATATTGGGCATTTTCTTTTATACTACTGATTTGTCATTTTTGAGCCTTCATTTTGCTTGTTCTAGATACCTATTGTCCATTCATCATGGTATATATACATTTATCATGATATATATCAATGCCACTCTGTCCTAGGAATGAGAAAGTTTGCTCCATAAACATATGGAACTCTTGCCTATAGTCCACTTGTCCTAACTAAACTTGAGGGCTTTCTTTGAGATATAACATTCAAATTAAAAGCTATGACTTTTTCAATTTAGAGAAAATTTTCAAGTTTCCATTGGGTTAAGGTGATAAGATATCATCATCTGAGTTTTAAGTAGAGAAAAGAGGAAAGTGCACATATGGTGCCTGGTGGATTTGTACTGAAAGGACATGTCCAGTTTAATCAGCATGTATAGTCACAGCTCTTTCCCCATTCTTTCTTTTACTCACCTTCCTCCTGTCTTGGCTGCTTCCAGCAGAGTCTTATACTGGAATGCAACCTCTTCCACTACAATCCTTTGATTGCATGCTAAGCGTGTTGTTATCTTATTGATACTTTAACTCTTAAAAATCCACTGTTACATTTGATAATTATTTTTCATTGTTTAACTTAGTGCTGTATACTTTGCCCTCTGTTTTAATGAGATCTCTAAATAGGCTGAGGAACAAAAACAGATAAAATGCAACACCAAAGTCATCTGAGCTACAGCTGATTCATTAAGGTGACTGTCTCTACCACAACAAATCACTTGCAAAAAATATTATATGTAAAGTCCATTAGTTAGGGATCTCTGTTTTGAATAACTTAAAAATGATTAGCCTTTCAAACTCTCAGATATCAGGAAATGCTTACATTTTATTTCATCATGAAGATGCTCATCTCATTGCACTGAAGCCTTTTTAGCATCTCACATTTTTCCTATGTTCATCCCCATTTATTTGATTGGACTTTGGTTTTCCAACATCTTATGTTTCATACATTTTCAGACCATCTTCAATTAATGAAAATTATCTATACAGAAAAAGTTGGAAGAATAAAAAAAACTTACATTTTATGTTTACTCTTTTGTCTTCACTTCTTCCCTTATCTTCATGGCAGTGAATGTAGCTCAAAGTACAAGTTATCCTGAAACAATAACTCTTTCAAAATAAAGCCACATAAATGTCAGCATAGAGGTGTAGATAGGAATGAATGAAAGTACAAAAAGGAAAAAAGATAAACTCACTTCCTCCAGGGTGAAGGATCAGTCTCAAAGAAAAAAAAAGAAAAGCTACCAAAACTGTTGTTTGTCCCTTAAGGTAAAAATGTAATGACAAAGTATTCATTTTATTTTAAGCAGAGAAAAACTCATTTTAAAAGTATGATCATGTTATAGGGCTCACTCATAGCAGTAATAATAATAAGCAGTAATGGTGTTCCTGTGAGCCAGTTTTATGGATTCATCTTGGTACTATTTCTGCTTTTCCACCTCATCATCATGTCTATCAAATCATGAGTTCAATAGGTTCCATTCAGGAAGACTGGAAAGAAGGAGGATGAGAGTATGAGACCAACAGACAGATGGATGGACTGATGAACTGACAGACATACAGAGCCACATAGACAGCACTGTAACATCTCAAGTCAAGAAACTAAATAAACATGGGCAGGAGAAAATAGAATCCCTGAAAACACACTTAAGAATATCTGATCTTAGCACCAATCACCGACACTGTTAATGATACTCTATTATGCTTGCAGATAAGAGCCTAGCATAATTGTCTTCTGAGAGGGTCTACCCAGCAGCCAATGGAGAGGTAGATATCCATAGTTAAATATTGGATAGAGGTCAGAACTTCTTATGGAAGAGTTGGGGGAAGGATTGAAGGTCCTGAAGTGGGTAGGAACTCCACCAGAAGAATAACAGAGCCAAGTAACCTGATCCTGGCAGCACTCAGAGACTGATCCACCAACCAAAGAGCATACATGGGCAGGACTGAGGCCCTAGGGAACATAAGGCTGCCCTGTCTGGCCACAGTAGGAGAGGATGTATCTAACCCTGCCGAGAGAATGCCCAAGGTAGCCACCCTCTCAGAGGCAAAGAGGATGGGTGAGGGGGTAGGAACTCTGAGAAGGGGAGCAGCATTTGAGATGTAAGTAAATAAATAAATTTTTAAAAATAAATCTATATAAACAGGACTTTTGCCACTACCAGCACAAAGAAAAGAACCCGAATCTTTCAATACATATCCAGTGCTTTGAGAATAACTAGAGAACTAGAGTTATAGAGGAGGGATAGAGAGAGGGTCTTGATTTTCCTCTCCTCTCTTTTTATGAAAGCAACATCAGACATAATAAATCTCTACTGTTCTGTTGATATCTGAACATTATGCAAGAGATCTCTTTGGGACTTTGCTGGTCAAATTTCTATTTTCAGGCCACTCACCCTCTTGCTGATGATTCACAATGGCTAATTCTGGGATATATAACTAAGATCTTTTGTTATTATCTCCAATATGCTCACAAAATGAATTGCAACTTCTGTCACATACTTTGGGGACCCAAGAATGATGAAATGCTTCTCCATACATACTCTACTTGATTCTATCATTACTTACTTCATATCAACATTCATTCTTCACTCCAAAGAACATAGCTAGTATAACTGATAATGCCTTCATCTTATCTCTTGAATCTAATATTGTACCTCATTCTACTTTCTTTGGTCTTCTTGGTACAAATATCAAGATATTTTATATATTATTAATATAATTTATTTTAGCTATCATCTTCCCATTACTTTAAGACAGGGCATATAACATTAACATTTTTTCCTCTATATCTAACATCATAGACCAAGGTATGTGTGTGTGTATATATATATATATATATATATATATATATATATATATATATATTCCCATAAAACCCCATTTTATCATTTTCCATGAAAGCTTTTCTGAAGGGCAGGTCACTGCAATGAGGCAAGCTCAAGTGATATATACTCACTCTGGGATTCTACTAACCCCATGAGGATCTAATTGTGGCCAAATGAAGTAGTGATGTGATTAATTTCACAGCTACCACTCTAAATAGCACTTCTAGAATTTAGAAAGTTTCTGCTCCCTCCAACCCACTGCAAACCCTCCCCACAGCTCTAACTTGATTTGATTTCTGTTGTAATAAACTGCTCTAATGTACACACATAGCTGCTAAAGTTACCTGGAAGCTGACAGTCAGACATCTCATGTCTTAGTAAGACAACAACAGATTTGTCCTGGAGCTCAGGACATGTCAATCTCACAGAATTATCATATGACAGAAAATATAGAGTACAAATTATTAGACTGTTGAATTGTAGAGATAAAAGACAAATCGAGAAGAGAAAATTATCGAAAGAAAAAACTTTCTTCTACAAATAAATTTTAATAGATTGGAGGTTGGAGGAATAAAGATGGAAGAAAAAACTGAATATTTTAAGGAATTAAACTCAGTAAATGAAACATACAGGAACCCTGATTTTAAACCACTAGAAAATTCCTATACTGAAAAGAGTAAAAAAAAATCTACTTTTAAAAATAGGACACAAAGGCACACCTGACAGCAGAGGTAAGAATACCACTTCTGCTCTGAGGGAGCCACCTGGAGCACTCAAAACATAGCAGAAACAGTCTGGGACAAGATCATTCTGGTCTCTGCTCGCACCTGGAGCTGATCCAATCACACGGCTCTCTATAATCAAATCCCATGGGGGAGAAAGCTGGACTCTCTGAAGTATGGACAATCCTGAGAATTCAGGGGAGACCATCACGTTTGCTCATATTCCTGACACAAGAGGAAGCCACCTACAGCCCTATGGACACAGGAACCTAAAAGAAGTCAGGGACATGATCATCCCAGTTTAAGCCTGAGCCAGGGGAAGACGCAGTGACACAGCTCTCTGTACCCAGATTTCATTGGGAGAAAGGCAGTCCCCAGGAATGCAGACACACAGGCTTACAGGAGGATCAAGCCAATGTTAGAGACGACAAGATCAGCTAACACTAGAGACAACCAGATGATGAGAGGCAAGGCCAGGAAGCTAAGTGGCAGAAACCAAAACTACTTGGCATCATCAGAGCCAGTTCTCCCACAAAAGCAAGTACTAGATATCATAACACATTAGAAAAGCAAGATTTGTATTTGAAATCACATCTGATGATGACGTTAGAGGACTTTAAGAAGGACATAAATAACTCCCTTAAAGAAATACAGGACAACACAGGTAAACAAGTAGAAGCCTGTAAGTACAAAACACAAAAATCTGTTAAAGAATTATAGGAAAACACAACCAAACAGGTGAAAAATTGAACAAAATCATCCAGGATTTAAAGTAAATGGAAACAATAAATAAATCACAAAGGGAGACAGCCTTGGAGATAGAAAACCTAGGGAAAAGATAAGGAGTCCTAGACACAAACATCAACAACAGAATACAAGAGGTGGAAGAGAGTATCTCAGGGAAAGAAGACACCATAGAAAACATTGACACAACCAGCAAAGAAAATACAGTACAGGAAAAGCTCATAACCCAAAATATCCAGGATATTCAGGACACAATAAGAATATTAAACATAAGGATAATAGGAATAGAAGAGAGTGAAAATTCCCAACTTAAATAGCCAGTAAATATCTTCAACAAAACTATAGAAGAAAATTTCCCTAATCTAAAGAAAGAAATGCCCATAAACATAAGCCTACAGAACTCCAAATAGATTGGGCCAGAAAAGAAAATCCTCCTGTCACATACTAGTCAAAACACCAAATGCACAAAACAAAGAAAAATATTAAAAGTAGTAAAAGTATCAAGAAGCATATAAAGTCAGGCCTAACAGAATTACACCAAACTTCTCACCAGAGAAGATGAAAGCCAGAAGATCCTGGACAGATATCATAGAGACTCTAAGAAAACACAAGTGCCAGTCCACGCTACTATATCCAGCAAAACTCTCAATTAACATAGAGGGAGAAACTAAGATCTTCCATGACAAAACCAAATTTACAATATATTTCATCAAATCCAGCCCTACAAAGGATGATATATGAAAAACTCCAATGCAAGGAGGGAAACTACACCCTAGAAAAAGTAAGAAAGTAATCTCCTTGCAGCAAATCCAAAAGAAGGGAACCATATAAACATTTCCACCTAAAACAATAACAAAGAAAGGAAACAACAATCACTATCCCTTAATATCTCATAACATCAATGACCTCAATTCCCCAATAAAAACACAGACTAACACACTGGATACAGAAAGTGGACACAGCATTTTGCTGCATATAAAAAATATACCTCAGTGATGAAGACAGACACTACTTCAGAGTAAAAGGATAGAAAACATTTTTCCATGCAAATATTACCAAGAAACAATCTGTAGTAGTGCTTCTAATATCCAATACAATCAACATTCAACTGAAAGTTATCAAAAATGATAAGGAAGGACACTCCATATTCATTAAAGGAAATATCCACCAAGATGAACTCACAATCCTGAATATCTATGATCCAAATGCAAGGTCACCTAAATTAAAAAAACTAAAGTTCAAAGCACACATTGCACCTCACACAATAATAGTGGGAGATTTCAACACCCCACTCACACCAATGGACGGATCATGGAAATAGAAATTAAACAGAGACACAGAGTAACTAAGAGAAGTTATGACCCATTTGGGTTTAACAGATATCTATAGAACATTTCATCCTATAACAAAAATGTATATCTTCTTCTCAGCACCTCATAGTACCCTTTCCAAAACTGACCATATAATTGGTCCCAAAACAGGCCTGAACACATACAGGAAGATTGGAATAATCCCATGCATCCTATCAGATCACCACAGACTAAGGCTGGTCCTCAAACAACAAAAATGACAAAAAGCCCACATACCCATGGAAGTTAAACAACACTCTACTCAATGATAATTTGATCAAAGAGGAAATAAAGAAATAAATTAAAGGATCTCTGCACCCAAATCCCATGAGGACTCTCAAAAGTTGGACAATCCTGAGAGCTCAGGATAGACCACCACTTCTGCTCACATTCCTGGCCCAAGAAGAACCTACCTAATGCCCTCTAGATACAGAAATAAAGGAGCAGGCACCTTCTGCTTTCTGGCACTGAGGAATGAACTGAACCACACCAGACCCACAGCTCCCTGCACCCAAATCCCTTGAAGAGGGAGAGCTGGACTCTCAAAAGTGTTGACACTCATAAGAGCTCAAAGGAAATTACTTTCTGCCCACATTCCTGATCTAAGAGGAACCTGGCTAGTGCCATCTGTGCTCTCTGAGCACAAGGACCTAGGAGCAGTCAGGGGCAGGGTCCTTCCAGTTTCTGCCTACGCTGAGAGAAGGAAACAAGTAGCCATGAGCACCAACACTCCTGAGGACAGAGGTAAGACCAACCCTTCTCTTCCAAGTGACCCATCTGGAGACTTTGGGTCACACAAACCTAGTAACCTTTCTGTTCCCAGATTTGGCCGAAAGAAAACAGGTCTACAGGAGTGCTGACACACAGGCTTACAGGAGGGTCAAGCCACTGTCAGAGACAGCAAGAAAAACTAACACCAGAGACAACCTGATGGTGTGAAGAAAGCACAGGAACATAAGCAACAGAAATCATGACTACTTGGCATCATCAAAGTCCAGTTTCCCAACCAAAACAAATACTGGATATCTAAACATACCAAAAAAGCAAAATTTGGACTTAAAATTAAATCTCATGATGATGATAGATGACATTAAGAAGTACATAAATAAGTTCCTTAAAGAAATACAGGACAACTCAGGTAAACAAGTAGAAGCCCTTAAAGAGGAAGTAAAAATTCCTTGAAGAATTACAGGAAAGCAAAACCAAACAGATGAAGGAATTGAAAAAGACTATCCAGGATTTAAAAATGGAAATAGAAAAAAAAGAAAGCACAATGGGAGACAACCCTGGAGATAGAAAACCTAGGAAAGAGATCAGGAGCCATAGATGCAAGCATCGCCAACAGAATGCAGGAGATAGAAGAGAGTCTCAGGGGCAGATGGTACCATAAAAATAACAACACAACAGTCAAAGATAATGTAAAACACAAGAAGTTCCTAAGCCAAAACATCCAGGAAATCCAAGATACAAAGAGAAGATCAAACCTAAAGAAGGTATAGAAGAGAACAAAGACTCCCAAATTAAAGGGCCAGTAAATATCGTCAACAAAATTATAGAGGAAAACTTCCCTAACCTAAAGAAAGACATGCCCATAAACATACAAGAAACTTACAGAACTGATAATAGATTGGACCAGAAAAGAAATTTCTCCCAACAAATAATAGTAAAAACAACAAACACACAAAACAACGAAAGAAATATTAAAAGCAGTAAGGGAAAAGGTCAAATATCATATAAAGGCAGACTTATCACAATTAAACCAGACATCCTACCAAAGACTATGAAAGCCAGAAGATCCTGGAAAGATATCGTATAGACCCTCAGAGAACAAAAATGCAAGCCCAGGCTACTATATCCAGCAAAATTCTCAACTAACATAGATGAAGAAACCAAGATATTCTGTGAAAAATCCAAATTTACACAATATCTTTCTACAAATCCAGCCCTACAATGGATAATATATGGAAAACTCCAAAAGAAGGAGGAAAACGAAACACAAGAAAAAGCAAGAAAGTAATCTCCTTGCAATGAGAAACACAGAAACATAATTCCACTTCTAACAACAAAAATAAGAGGAAACAGCAATTACTATACCTTAATATCTCTTAAGATCAATGGATTCAATTCCCCCCCCCAAAAGACATAGACTAACAGTCTGGATACGTGAAGAGGACCTAGCATATTGTTGCATGCAGGAGTACACTTTAGAGACAAAGGCAAAAACTACCTCAGAATAAAATGATGGAAAACAAATTTCCAAGCAAATGGTCTGAAGAAACAAGCTGGAGTAGCCATTCTAATGTGGAATAAAATCGACTTTAACCAAAAGTTATCAAAAAAGTTAAGGAAGGATACTTCATATTCATCAAAGGAAAAATCCACCAAGATGAACTCTCAATCTGAAATATCTATGCTCCAAATGCAAGGACACCTACATTCATAAAAGAAACCTTACTAAAACTCAAAGCACACATTACACATCACAAAATAATAACAAGAGATTTCAACACCCTAATCTCATTAATGGACAGATGATGGAAAAAAGGAACTAAACAGAGACATAGATAAACTAACGGAGGTTATGAACCAAATGGATTTAAGAGATATTTATAGAACATTTCATACTAAAAGAAAAGAACATACATTCTTCTCATCACCTCACTGAAACTTCTCCAAAATTGACCATATAATCAGTCACAAAACAGGCCTTGACAGACACAAGAAGAATAAAATAATCCCTTGCATCCTATCAGATCACCACAGACTAAGGTTGGTTTTCAATAACAACAACAATGACACAAAACCCACATATACATGGGAGATGAACAGCGCTCAACTCAATGATAATTTGATCAAGGAAGAAATAAAGAAAGAAATTAAATATTTTTTAGAATTTAATGTAAATGAAGGCATAGCATACCCAAACTTATGGGACACAATAAAAGCAGGGCTAACAGGAAAACTCAGAACTCTGAGTGCCTCCAAAAAGAAACAGGAGAGAGAATATACTAGCAGATTGACCACAAACTTAAAGCTCTAGAGCAAAAGGAAGCAAATACACCCAAGAGAAGTAGAAGGCAGGAAATTATCAAACTCAGGTCTGAAATAAACCAAGTAGAAACAAAAAGGACTATACAAAGAAACACAAAAACCAGGAGCTGGTTCTTTAAGAAAACCAACATGATAGATAAAGCCTTAGCCAGACTAACCAGAAGCCACAGGAAGCGTATCCAAATTAACAAACTCAGAAATGAAAAGGGAAACAGAACAATAGAATCTGATGAAATTCAAAACATCATCTGATCCTACTACAAAAGCCTATATTCAACAAAACTGGAAAATCTGTAGGAAATGGACAATTTTCTAAACAGATATTAGGTACCAGAATTAAATTAGGGTGAGATAAAACATCTAAACTGTCCCATGACTCCTAAAAAAATAGAAGCAGTTATTAAAAGTCTCCCAACCAAAAAGTGTCCAGGACCAGATGGGTTTAATGTAGAATTCTATCAGACCTTCATAGAAGACCTCATACCAATACTGTCCAAACTATTCCCCACAATAGAAACAAAAGGAGCACTACCCATTTCCTCTATAAAATCACAATTACACTTATGCAATTACACAAAACACACAAAGACCCAACGAAGAATGGGAACTTCATACCAATTTACCTTATGAATATTGACACAAAATACTCAATAAAATTCTAACAAACTGTATCCAAGAACACATCAAAATGATCACCCATCATGACCAAGTTGGCTTCATCCCAAGGATGCAGGGATGCTTCAATATATGGAAATCCATAAACATAATCCACAATGTAAACAAACTCAAAGAAAAACACCACATGATCATATCATTAGATATGAGAAAGCATTTGACAAAATCCAATACTAATTCATGATAAAAGTCTTGGAAAGATCAGAAATAAATGGCCCATAACTTACCATAGTAAAGCAATGTACAGCAAACCAGTAGCCAACATTAAACTAAATGGAGAGAAATTTGAAGCAATCCCACTAAAATCAGGGACTAGAGAAGGATACCCAATTTCTCCCTACTTATTTAATATAGTACTCAAATCCTAGTCAGAGTAATCAGACAACAAAAGGATGTCAAAGAGATATGAATTGGAAAGGAAGAAGTCAAAACCTCACAATTTGCAGATGACATGATAGTATACTTAAGTGACCCGAAAAGTTCCACCAGAGTACTACTAAGCCAGATAAACAACATCAGCAAAGTGGCTCTCACAAATCAGTAGCCTTCCTCTACTCAAAGAATAAACATGCTGAAAAAGAAAATAGGAAATGACACCCTTCACTAGAGTATGAAAATAAAATACCTCTGTGTGACTCTAACCAAGCAAGTAAAAGATCTGTATGACAAGAAATTCAAGTCTCTGAAGAAAGAAATTGAAGAAGATCTCAGAAGATGGAAAGACTTCCCATACTCACGGATTGGGAAGATTAATATTGTAAAACTGGACATCTTGCCAAAAGCAATCTATAGATTCACTGGAATCCCTATCAAAATTCCAATTCAATTCTTCATAGAGTTAGAAAGCAATTTTGCAAATTCATTTAGAATAACAAAAACAATATCCCCAGGATACAAAACAATATCCTCAATAATAAAAGAACTTCTGGGGGGAATCACCATCCCTGACATCAAGCAATATTACAGAGCAATAGTGAGAAAACTGTATGGTATTAGTACAAAAACTGTAAGGTAGATCAGTGAAATAGAAGTAATGACCCAGAAATGAACCCACACACCTATGGTCACTTGATCTTTGACAAAAGAGCTAAAACCATCCAGTGGAAAAAAGATAGCATTTTCAACAAATGGAGTTAAACTGGAGGTCAGCATGTAGAAGAATGCAGAATGACCCACTCATTGCCCTGTACAAAGCTCAAGTTCAAGTGGATCAAGGACCTTGTACATCAAACAAGATACACTCAAACTAATAGAAAAAGTGGGGAAAGACCTCAAACACATGGGTATTAAGGAAAATTTCCTGAACAGAACTCCAATAGCTCATGCTCTAAGATCAAGAATCAACAAATGGAATCTCATAAAACTGCAAACCTTCAGTAAGGCAAAGGACACTGCCATGAGGACAAAACAGCAACCAACAGATGGGAAAAAATCTTTACCAATCCTACAACTGACAGAGTGCTAATATCAAAAATGTACAAAGAACTCAGGAAGTTAGACTTCACAGAGCCAAATAACTCTATTAAAAATGGTATACAGAGCTAAACAAAGAATTCTCAACTGATGAACAGTGAGTGGCTGAGAAGCTCTAAAGAAATGTTCAACACCATTAGTCATCAGGGAAATGCAAATCAAAACAACCTTGAGATTCCACCTCACACCAGTAAGAATGGCTAAGATCAAAAACTCAGGTGACAACAGATCTTGGCAAGGATGTGGAGAAAGAATAATACTCCACCATTGTTGGTAGGATTGCAAACTAGTATAACCACTCTGGAAATTAATCTGGAGGTTCCTCAGAAAATTGGACATTGCACTAACTGAGGATCCAGCTATACTTCTCCTAGACGTATGCCCAAAAGATGCTACAACATACAACAAAGACACATACACCACTATGTTCATATCAGCCTTATTTATGAGAGCCAGAAGCTGGAAAGAACCCAGAGGCCCTTCAATAGAGGAATAGATACAGAATATGTGATACATCTGCACAGTGGAGTACTACTCCACTATCAAAATACAATGACTTTGTGAACTTCATAGGCAAATGGATGAAACTAGAAAATATCATCCTGAATAAGGTAAGCCAATCACAAAAGAACACACATGGTATCCACACACTGATAAGTGGATAGTAGCTCAAAAGCTCAAAGTATCCAAGATACAATCCACAGACCACATGAAGCTCAAGAAGAAGAATGACCAAAGTGCAGATGCTTCACTCCTTCTTTAAAAGGGGAGCAAAAATATTGATACAAAGGAATATGGAGACAAACTTTGGAGCAGAGACTGAAGGAACAACCATGCAGAGTCTTCATGCAAAGACTTGGAAATCCAGTCCATATCTATATACAGTCACCAAAACTAGACAACATTGATGAATCCAAGAATGGCATGCTGACAGGAGCCTGATATAGTTGTCTTCTGAGAGGCTTAGCCAGAGTATGTCAAATACAGAAGATGAATGCTAGCAGCAAACCACTGAACTAAGAACAAGGTCCTTGTTGGACAAATTAGAGAAAGTATTGAAGATAAAGGAGCTTGCAACCCAATAAGAACAACAATACCAACCAACCAGAGCTCTGAGAAACTAAATCACTACCCAAAGGATACATATAGACAGACACATGGCTCCAGCTGCATACATGGCAGAAGATGGCCTTGTTGGTTACCAAATGAGAGGAGAAGCTCTTGGTCCTGCCATGGCTGGAACTGCCAGTGGACTGGAATGTCAGGGCTGGGGGATCACTGGGGAGAGGGATAGGAGAAAGAGATTGGGATCAGACTGGGGACTTATAGCCAGGAAACCAGAAAAGGGAAAAACATTTGAAATGTAAATTAAAAATATCAAAAAAAAGAAATTAAAGACTTTTTAGAATTTAATGAAAATGAAGGCACGGCATACCCAAACTTACAGAACACAATGAAAGCAGTGTTAAGGAAAAACTCATACTTCTGAGTGCCTCCAAAAATAAACTAGAGAGAACATAGATTAGTGCTTGACAGCACACCTAAAAGCTTTAGGACAAATACAGCCAAGAGGAATAGAAGGCAGGAAATAATCAAACTTAGGGCTGAAATCAACCAAGTAGAAACAAAAAGGATTATATAAAGAATCAACAAAACCAGGAGCTGGTTCTTTCAGAAAATCAACAAGGTAGATAAACCCTTAAGCAGACTGACCAGAGGGCACAGAGAAGATATCCAAATTAACAAAATCAGAAATGAAAAGGGAGACAGAACGACAGAATCTGATGAAATTCAAAAAATCATCTGATCCTACTACAAAAGCCTATATTCAACAAAACTAGAAAATCTAGAGGAAATGAACAATTTTATAGATGGATACTAGGAATGAAAGTTAAATCAGGATGAGATAAACCATCTAAACTGTCCCATGACTTCTAAAGAAATAGAAGCAGTTATTAAAAGTCTCCCAACCAAAAAATTCCCAGGACCAGATGGGTTTAGTGCAGAATTCTATCAGATCTTCATACAAGACTTCATACCAATACTGTCCAAACTATTCCCCACAATAGAAACAAAAGGAGCACTACCCATTTCCTTCTATGAAGCCACAATTACACTTATACCTAAACCAAAGACCCAACAAAGAAAGAGAACTTCAGACCAATTTCCCTTTTGAATATTGATGCAAAAATACTCAATAAAATTCTTGCAAACCAAATCCATGAACACATCAAAATGATCATTGATCATGATCCAGTAGGCTTCATTCCAGGGATGTAGAGATGGTTCAATATATGGAAATCCATCAATGTAATCCACTATATAAACAAACTCAAAAAAATAAAACCACATGATAATCTCATTTGATGCTGAGAAAGCATTTAACAAAATTCAAGACTCATTCTTGTTAAAAGTTTTGGAAAGATCAAGAATTCAAGGCCCATATCTAAACATAGTAAAAGCAACATACAGCAAACAAGTAACTAATATCAAACTAAATGGAGAGAAACTTGAAGCAATCCCACTAAAATCAGGGACTAGACAAAGCTGCCCATTCTCTCCCTACTTATTAAATACAGTACTCAAAGTTCTTGGCAGAGAAATCAGACTACAAAATTAGGTCAAACGGATACAAATTGGAAAGGGAGAAGTCAAAATCTCACTATTTGCAGATGATATGATAGTATACTTAAGTGACCCAAAAAATTCCACCAGAGAACTCCTACAGCTGATAAAAAAAACTTCAGCAAAATAGCTGGATATAAAATTAACTCAAACGAATCAGTAGCCTTCCTCTACTAAAAGGATAAACAGGCTGAGTAAGAAATTAGGAAAATGACACAATATTTATATCACAAATAATATAAAATACTTTGGTGTGACTCTAACCAAGCAAATGAAAGATCTGTATTCCAAAACTTCAAGTCTTTGAAGAATAAAATTGAGATCTCAGAAGATGGACAGACCTCCCATCTAGATTGGGAGGATTAATATTGTAAAAATGGCCATCTTGCCAAAAGCAATCTACAGATTCAATGCAATCCCCATCAAAATCCCAAGTTAATTCTTCATAGTTAGAGCAATTTGCAAATTCATTTGGAATAACAAAAAAATAAAACCCAGGATGTCGAAAACTATCCTCAACAATAGAAGAACTTCTGGGGCAATCACCATCCCTGACCTCAAGGAGTATTATAGAGCATTAGTGATAAAAAAAAAGCTATATGGTATTGGTAAAGAGACAGGCATATAGATCAGTGGAATAGAATTGAAGACCCAGAAATGAACCCTCATGCCTAAGGTTGCTTTATCCTTGACAAAGGAGCTAAAACCTTCCAGGGGAAAGACATTTTCAACAATGTTGCTGGTTCAACTGGAGGTCAGTATGTAGAAGAATGCAAATCAATCCATTCTTATCACCCTGTACAAAGCTCAAGTCCAAGTCAATCAAGAACCTCCGCATAAAACCAGATACACTCAAAGTAATAGAATAAAACTTGGAAAAGAGCCTCAAACACAACAACACTTAGGAAAATTTCCTGAACAGAACACAAATGGCCTTACATTTCTTTTTTTCTTCCATTTTTATTAAATTGGGTATTTTTATTTACATTTCAAATATTAACCCCTTTCTCAGTTTCCCCTCAGCAAAGTCCCTTCCCCATGCCCCCTCTCCCTGCTTCTATGCGAGTACTCCTACACCCACCCATCCACCCACTCTCACCTAATGCCATTCCCCTATACTGAGGCATCGAATCTTCACAGGACCAAGGACCACTTCTCCCATTGATGACTGATAAGTGCATCCTCTGTTACATATGCACCTGGAACCATGGGACCCTCCATGTGTACTCTTTGGTTGGTGGTTTAGTCCCTGAAATCTCTCGGGGTTTGGGTTAGTTGATGTTGTTCTTCCTATGGAGTTGCAAAACCCTTCTTAAACTGCTTCAATCCTTTCCATAGCTCCTCCATTGGCGTTCCCATGCTCAGTTCCATTGCTGGCTGTGAGCAGCCACATCTGTATCTGTCAGGCTCTGGCAAAGCCTCTCAGGAGACAGCTATATCAGGCTCCTGTCAGCAAGTAATTCTTGGCATCAGCAGCAGTGTCTGGGTTGGTGTCTGTATATGGGATGGATCCCCAGGTGGGGCAGTCTCTGGATGGCCTTTCCTTCAATCTCTGCTCCACTTTGTTCCTGTATTTTCTTTAGATAGGAGCAATCCTGGGTTAAATATTTGGAGATGAGTTGGTGGCCCCATTCCTTAACCAGAGGGCCTTGCCTATCCTCTGGATATGGTCTCTACAGATTCTTTCTCCCCTTTCTTCGTTGGGTATTTCATCTAATGTCATCCCCATTAGGATGGGAGCCTCTTGCTTTTGTGACATCTGTGACTTTCTAACTGCCCCCAGTTCTCCATCCCCCATTGCTACATACCTCTGTTCGATTTCCTGACCCTCTGAATATCATCCCAGTCTCCTCCCATACCTTATCCTGCCCCCGTTTTTCACCTCCCCACACTTCTTCCCAAGTGTCTCCCACCTTCTACCTCATGTGAGTATTTTGTTTCTCCTTCTAAGAAGGACTGAAGCATTCATACTTTGGTCTTCATTTTATTGAGCTTCATATGGTTTGTGAGTTGTATCATGGGTATTCCAAGCTTTTTGCTTTTTTAAGACTCATCACATGACTGATAAAGAGTAATCCAGAAAGCGCCGTCACAGACAAAAAGAGGGAACCAAAGTAAGTTATTAGAACCTTACACTATCGATGCTTATGTAAACAAGTAAAGCTTATGTAATGAACCAATGGGACCTGAGATGGATAGGGAACCTACAAAAGAATATGCAAATCAGAAAACTCATTAAGTAGGGGAAACAGAGATGAAGCCCTGGCTTGGGCAGGGATGTTGAATGTGCCTAAGATCATTCTAACTCTTTAGGTGTTTCTAGGATCCTCCTCATAAATTAAAAAACACAAGTGTCCTGTGAATACTCAGTAAAGCTGAAAGGCTAACATTGGTGCATGAATATGAAATCTAACCATCAATATGAACATGTAACTGTATTAAAAGGTGCCCAAGCTTATGCCAATTTCTAACCACCAGATAACTAAGCCAAATCATGTGTCTTCATTATTGGGAGTTACTGAATTTTCTGCAACGAAGTAGTTTAGATTATGTTATTCTTGTCTATACTCTGTTTACAAAGTAAATATTGAACATAATTTAAAATATATAAACCAGAAAGTACAATGTTCAAATTAAAGTGCCTCAGTGACATTGGGCAGTCATTAAATAGAATTATGACTATCATTCTACACTCATTACTTGGCATTTGCTTGTTCATTAACTAGAATAAGTAGTGAATTTGCCAATTTATCTTTGTCACTTCCTTCTATGTACACCAACACATGATGTATGAAAGTATGGCACATTAGGTGTCACTAGGAGTAATTCCATTGTGCTTGATTTGACTAGTGTTTTTAAAATCGTATCTTCATATTCCTTAAAAACTCTGAAATCAAAGCAATCCAGGTGTGATGACCTAGATATTACATATCTGATAAAGATATATGAGGGAGATGTAAGTAAAGGAGGTCTTGTCATATGTGGGGGCTAATGTAGAATGTTCACAGCTCTATCATAGCACAATATTGACATGAGCCAAATTAGGAGCAGCTTCAGTTCTGTAGGCTATTTCTTCCTCTCATCATCCCCAAAATGAGCCATGATCAAAATTAAATTCAATCTACTCACGACTCCACTCTCCCCTTTCTCAGTAGTCTGTGGAGGGCACCTTTCACATCCTTATTACGGAGACTATAAACAAATGGGTTAGCCAATGGGGTAATGGCAGTGTACATTACTGAAGCCACCATGTCTTGATTCCGGGAGTTTTGTGAGGGAGGCTGGAAGTAGACCCAAATGATTGTGCCATAGAGGAAGCCAACCATGGTGAGGTGGGATCCACAGGTAGAGACTGCTCTGCGGCGACCAGCTGCTGAAGGCAATCGTAAGATCGTGGCCCCAATTCTCGCATAGGAAAGTACAATAAGGGAACAAGGGCCCAGCATGAGAAACCCACCCTCCAAGAATATAGCCAGTTCATTGGAATGTGTGTCAGAGCAAGAGGCTCGCAGGAGTGGTCGGTGATCACAAAAGAAGTGAGGAAGTTTAACATTGCCCCCAGCATCTCCAGCCCAACAAAGTGGCAGAATGAGTCCCACATGCAGCATGGTGTGTACTATGGATACCGCCCAGCTCAAGGCCAGTAAGCGGGCACAGATTTGTCTGCTCATCACCAAAGCATAGTGCAAAGGGTCACAGATGGCCACATATCGATCCAGAGCCATGACGGCAATGACAAGGGTATCTGTGACTCCAAATGCATAAAAGAAAAAAAACTGAGTCAAACAGCGGGCAGCAGGAATGGCTGGAGAATCAGATGCCAGATGAACCAACAGCTGTGGTAGGGTGACTGTGGATAGTCCCAAGTCTATCATCGAGAGGCCACGCAGGAGATAATACATAGGTGAGTGGAGCCTTGAGTCCCAGGAGATGAGCAGTACCAAAGTCACATTCCCCAATATGGTAGTCAGGTAAATAAATAGGAACAATAGAAAGAGGAAACTGTGAGGCAAACCAGCCCTGGAGAACCCAAGGAGCAAGAAGATTGGAGAATGTGATGCATTAGGGGCACAGTTCATGATGAGGATCAGTTGCATGAAACAGATATTAGATCAAAACCTAAGTCAGGGGTCAAAGGTTAAAGATTAGATCATGTCTACCTAACTCAATAATGTCATCTAAGGTCCTTAAATACTTAGTTTTAATTCTCTCTCTCTCTCTCTCTCTCTCTCTCTCTCTCTCTCTCTCTCTCTCCCATCTCTTTCTCTGTCTCTCTTCTTCTTCCTTCCCTCTCCCCTCTCCTCTCTGCCCAGATCTTCCCAGAAACTATTCTAGAGGAAATATTGTGACAGTCATTCTTTTAAGAATGCATTGAAAATGCAAGGGTCTATAATAAATAATAGATGACAGTGAGTATGAAGCTTGAGTAATAACATTCCGTGTGGTTTAGAGTATAAGATATTTGACCTGTGTGAAGCAGAAAATAGAAACTACCAAATAAATTGCAGGCATTCCATAGGCTAAACTTTCAGTGACAGTGGTACACAACCAAGTATCAGTACTGATAGATTCTGATATAGTCTTAGATCTATGTGCTATAAATATCAGTGCTCAATGTGAGAAACCACGTGGAAACTTAACCCTCTTAGCCTTTACTACATGGGTTGGAAATCATTTCCCATAGAATTCAGTTATGGATCTGCGCCATACATGGAGTTGCTAATGCTAATCTATGAAGTATTCTGATTCATCAGACTAAACAATTAAAAGGAAAAACCTATTCTGATTGGTAAACACATTGGAGTAACTCAGAGAAGCAAATGTAACCCTTCATGGTAACTTGCAGACTTTAAACTGCACAAAAAACCCATAAGTAAAATCTACAAAAATTTTCAAATTAGGAAATACACCCAAAATCTATTCATAATAAACAAATGACAGGGTTAATCCCTTGTTATGAATTATGTTTCACACTTTCAAAAACAAAAAGTGGAATATAAACATTATAAACATGGAGGGGGGATGGGAAGATAGGGAAATGAGGAGTCAGGGCAAGGGTGCACCAAAATGATGGTTGAATTAAAAAGCTATATGAAAACCACTATCTTGCAACCCAAGTAAAAGATGTAATTTAAAGTGATAGCAGAGCATATGTGATATAAAATAGTATGGTGCCAATACTGAGGGCTAAAGGCTTAAGTGGGGGTGGAGACAAGGGAATGGTAGGAAGAAGGGAGTAGAGGGCAAACTAACCAAAAGTAAGGATGTACATGGAAGTCTTGAAAATCCACTAATGTGCAACTTATAAACAACATAGTTCCTTTTAGCTTAAACATAGGTACCCTGCATAGATGGACAATGCCATACCCAGAAGACATTGTTTATTAAATGAAAATATCAGTATCAAACATGTGATACTTCCCTATGAGTTTTTGGTCAAGATGACCCAGGAAACACACGAAACATGTAGGCAATTGATATATTCTTGGTTGCCCATTCTAACTAGATAGTAAGACTCTGTTACCGAAGATGTGACAGACTTAGATGGCAGAACATAGACAAAGAAGTTATAAATTTATCTGAAAACTCTTATCTGCTGGCTAGCTTTCATAATGACAGAGGGTTATCCCTTCTGTCTTAAATCCACTTCCTTTTTCAGACCCTTTAACTAGGACCTTCGCAAAAGCAACATCATCATGTTGCTTACAATATCATTTCCAGTCCTAAATCCTCACAGATTAAAGTACTTCTGACTAATCATAAGTCAGAAGTTCACATACTTGGGCAAACCAACTGTTACAGCAGAGGACTGAGGGTTTGTTCTTATGGAAAGTACAATATGCAACAAAGATAAGAGTTGTATATACTGAAATATATACAACTCAACAAGTTAGAAATATGGGAACCAGAAAGGATAAAGGGGATTGAAAGCATATTACAGAGGTCAGTCACACAAAACCCAAGAAGAATAGAGTTATCATCAAGCAGCTTCACACAGTTAAAAACAGTACAACTTCTATTTTACATGGTGCTTGGAAAATGGAATTCAAACTTATCAAATACTTGAGAGGAATGAGAAAAAATGAGAGGTTTGGGAAATGATTTTTAAATAATATTTTTAAGAATTGCGTATCACTAAATGAAAAATGAGATTTTATTGAAGTACTTTGACTATCAGAATTTTTATATGGATGCCCAGAAATAGTTTTTACTAAACTAGTATAATAGGAAGTCACATACTATGGAAATTATTCACTTACCTATCAATTTATTTATTGATTGATTTATCTATTCTACCATTATCGATTGCTAACTTACAATAAGAGATGACGACTCAACAAAAAGGTCACAAAGAAGCTATGGCATGAAAAAATAGAGAATAAATGTTGGACTAAAATACTATAATGTGTAATATTATAAATATGGGTATCATAAATATGAGTTACGGTTCTACTACTGTGAACAGACACCATGACCAAGGCAAGCCTTATATAGAACATTTAATTTGGGACAGGCTTACTGGTTCAAAAGTTCTGTCAATTATTATCAAAGCAGGAGTAAGGTAGCATCCAGGAAGTCATGGTTCAGGAGGAGCTGAGAGTTCTACATCTTCATCTGAAAGTTGCTGGCAGAACAGGACTTCTAGGAAGCTAGTAAAAAGCCCATGCCCACAGTAACACACCTATTCTAATAGGCCACACAACTCTAACAGGGCCACACCACTCCCTGAGATGAACATATACCAACCAACACAATGAGGAAAGAAACAGTGGGTCTTACTTGTAGCTGGTCACATTTCACCCTTGGATGTAATTATGAAGTGACTATGGTCATTGAAAGATTGCTAAAGAGGTAAAAAAAAAATCCCAAGACCTGACTTATCAAAACACTTCCAAGTGAAAACAAAACAGCCTCCTATGTTATTTAGACAGCAGCTGGCATTCCAAGTGAACGCTGTATGGATGTAACTGAGTGAGAATTCATGTCTGTGTTCACAGGGAAAATGCTTTATGCAAATAATAAACTTTTAAAAAATAATTGC
This sequence comes from Rattus rattus, assembly GCF_011064425.1. Lineage (NCBI taxonomy): Eukaryota > Metazoa > Chordata > Mammalia > Rodentia > Muridae > Rattus > Rattus rattus. The sequence continues at coordinate 14,767,970 of NC_046158.1, forward strand.
TGAAACACAACATTTACTTTTAATTGGTACATTCTCCTTAAACTTTCTTTCTAAAGTCCCATGCTTCTAAAAAGCCTGTGTGAGCTTTCTATTTGAGAAAGACCTAAAAGGCATGTGAGTGTCAGCAACAGACATGAAGACATGAAGAGAACTAAGGAGAATAGAAAAGAATGCAAGATGGTAAATGAGAGTGAAAATGATAGATGTAAGGAGAGTATAGGCTGAATATACACATTAAAGAAACAAAACAACTCGTAGTAGCAGAGAAAGTCAAGGGAACAATGACATGATAATCAAAACAATGTATTGTAATTTCAAAACTTAAAGAAATAATTTAAAACTTTCAAAAAGATACAAAACTTCATTTAAATAGTATAAAAAAGTTCAAGGAATCTATTGTACAACATAGTGGCTTAATTAGTTAAAATATATTACATTCTTAAAAGTAATGTAAGGGAATGAGATTTTGCAGAGGGAAAACTGGGAAGATGGCAATGTAAATAAATAAAAAAAACAATAAAAAATAATTTAATGTGTATTTAGTGCTTTATTAGAAAGTAAGCATTTGAAATATTTATATTAATTCACTTGATTAAACCATTTCATGATGCTTATAAACATCATGTTGAATATGACAACTACATACAAATACTTTTTTAACTTAACAGGCTTTTATAAATAAAATAAAAGGAAAGTGTCTTGAAATAATGAGAGGCAGAAATAGAATTAAAATTGAGGCTGGAGAGATTACTCACAGGTTAAGAGCATTAACTGTTCTTCCAAGGGTCCTGAGTTCAATGCCCAGTAACCACATGGTGGCTCACAACCATCTGTAAAGGGATATGATGCCCTCTTCTGTTGTGTCTGAAGACATCGACAGTAAACTCATAATACATAAAATAAATAAATCTAAAAAATTAATTAATGTTGAAAACTTAAAGGAAATGACTAGAGCAAAAATAATGATTTTTGAGGAAACAAGAAGGACCTGTGGACATTAAGTCATACACTAGAAATGTGGACCTTTTGGAGGTATAAAAATGAGGGAAGGCTCATAAAAGGGTGTAGATGAAGGAGAAGAGAAAGCAAGAATAATTAATGAGACAAGATGAATACATAAACAAGAAAAGTTGTTCAATGAGGGAAAGGTGATCAAAAGAGAGAAGAAATGGTCATGATAACATAAAAGAGAGAAGATGGTGTTAAGCATGGATGGATACTGTGTGACTGACAGCCTATCAGTAAAGATGAGAGCCAGTGGGATAAATGTGATGAATAATAAAGATTACCTCCTCATAGCACATTCACCTGGTAAGCCATTTCTCTGACTGTCGAATCTGAGCATTAGTCCACTGTTTGGCTGGTTGAATCTGTCCATTGTGCTGAAGGCAGATCTATATTAGAGCAGAGGCTCAGGGCTAGCAAGACGGGTGAGACTTAGCAGTTGTGTAGTCCAAGAGACCATCTCCCCGGCGCTATTAAAGGATGTCAGATGCAATGCTTACAAATCCATAAGTTAAAGTGGACATGTTCTCAGGGGAGGGCTAAAAGAACCTCAAGTCTCTCCTAATGATGCTATGCCACTGAATCTGATAGGATAAAAGGGATATTCAATCAGTTCCCAGGAATATACCTTGTATAATTACTTTAGTAAATAACACAATTATCACCTTTCTGACTTCATGTGACAGACATGTAATGCAAGAGTTCAAAGTAGTTTTGGATTCATTCTGGTATACAGCACCCACAAGATCTGTGATGCTGATGATTAGTTAAAATCTCAAATCTAACCTTGCATAAAATGGAAACAATATCTTTTTATGCATATGATATGAAGACTATACTCTTATATACTGATCATATATGTAAAGCCTCTATACTGCTGATATTTATTAGAAATATCATCTAACCAAAGTGCATTCAAAATTTTGAGGTGTGGTTAAGATTCACAGTGTATGTTTCAGTCCCTATATTGGACTATGCTTCTAGATGAAAGCATCTATGTTAAATTCACTTCTGTATACAATGTTGGGCCCAGTTCCTGGCACAAAGCAATCCCTCAAGAGTACGTAGCTAACCAGCCAGTGAGGAATAATCCTTCATTAACCATAATACCTGACACAAGGAAATGCCATTTCTTTCTAATCATTTTCCAACACATTGTTTACCAAGAATAAATATTTACAAGGTGAATGCTATTTTAATCTTTATTTCCTTTTCTTTCTCCCATCTCTATGCTAGGCTGAAATTAATATCCAAGATTCCCTCAAAAAGAAGCTCATTTATTATTAATGCTTTGATAATATTAAAATGAATCTCTAAATATTTATATGTGGATTTCTTAGAATTATAATTGGGATAGAATAAACACTATATTCCAGCAAGTAAAACGTGGAGGTAGACATTGAGATACATTATACCATCTCCCCTGCCAGAAAAACAAAACTGTGTTTATGACTCTGGTAACAGTTGTTCAGAAGTCCAGTTGATAAAATTACAACATAAGCATTCATATACTTTATTTACCGAAACAAAATTTACTGAAACAAAAAAAAACATAAAATGAGTTCACCAATGTTAATGCTAGGGAACACTAGATACCATTAAATCATTTGACTTGAAGCAAACATGAAGTATCTAAGGCCCATCATAATATGACTCAGTGAATACTTTAAGTTTGAAACTTAACTTTCAGAATTTAAGTTTTGTATTATAGCTCTGGAATTGTGATGATAAAATGATTTAGTGCTGCAAGTTAACTAGTTAATCTCCATTTTCTAAACCACTCACTTATTCATAAAGAAAAATGTTGGCCTGATCCATGGCCTCATGGCCCCTAGATAGCTTGAAGAGAGACACCAAAGCATCAAATCGCACAGTCTTGAGGACCCTGAGCGGCCAGAGTAAAGACACCCAAGCACCCTGCCACACAACTCCATGTACCTGGGGCAGTTAGAAGACACCTAAGTACCCACCCCGCCCCCCAAAGCAGGCACCACTGCAATGAGGAAATAAGTGATGGAGAGAAGGGAAAGATAGATTATGTGGTGAAGAAATAGGAGAGAAGGTGAAGCTAAAGGGGAAGTGGTGAAACTAATACCTCTGTGGTGCTGAGGAATGGGCAGATATAAGGAGTGTGTTGTGGGATACTTTGGCACACCACAGCTTCCACAACAACATGTTGGGTTGGTTGGCTTTATTGTTTTTCTTTTGAATGGAGGTTGCATCGGTAGAGGACAGATAATTAAGGGATGGGGAGATGAGTGGGATTAAGAGGCATGATATGAAATTAACAAAGAATCTATAAACATGTTTTTAAAAAATAAAATTGTAGAGATCAATACAAAGAAATAGGAAATGAAATATTAAAACTTTTATTTTTGTGAGTTTATTTTTATTAATTACAAAATACAGATGTATTTTGATCATATTAACATCCCTCCCCCAAATCTTCCCTGACCCACCACTTACTTTTTCCATATGACTTTGTGTCCCCATTTTAAAAAAGGGGGTGGAGGAGGTGGTCCATGGGCTGGAGACTTGGCTTAGCATTTAAGAGCACTGATTGCTCTTCCAGAGGTCTTGAATTCTAATCCCAGCAACCACATGGTTGTTCTCAACCATGTGCAATGGGATCCAATGCCCTCTTCTGGTGTGTCTGGAAAAAGAGACAGTGTGTTCATGTACATTAAATACATACATACATACATACATACATACATACATACATACACACACATACATACATATAAAACATGCTCAATGTATATTGCCCATGTATCTTGCCATCCATCCACCAGAATGAGCATACTCTACTAGAAACTATAATCATGAGTGAAACCGACTCTTACTCTCCTGGCAGCTACCAATTGCCAATAGCTCCTCAGATATGGATGAAACTTTATATCCCCAATACTGGGATTTTAAAATCACTTTTAAATTAAAATATGACTATATAATTTACATCTTTCCTTTCCTCCTTCCACTCTTTCCCCATACTCTCCAACCCCACCTAGCACACTCTCTTATCGGTACTCAAATAATATACATACGAGTAACATTATATGGAATGAGTGCGTGTGTGTGTGTGTGTGTGTGTGTGTGTGCAGAAATGAAAGAAATGAAAGAAAAAGATGCCATGCCATCACAATTAAAATGAGTTCATATGTGCAGTGTTTCCTTGTTGTGTTCAGAAAATTTTTAGAACTTTCCCTGAAGTCATCCACCACCCTTGGCATTTAGAATCTTTCTGCCCCCTCTTCCCCAAAGATTCTGAGATCCCGGGTGGAGGGACTCTGATATATGTGTCCCCTTAAAGACTAAGCATTCCACAGTCTCTAATGATCTGCACCTGGACCACTTGTGAGTCTCTGTACATCACGAGCTGTTGTAGAACAGAAACTTCTCTGATGAGGTTTAAAAGATGCATGAATCTATGAGCATAGCAATATTTTTTATCTCAAATGTTCAATTTTACCAATAAATATTTGGGAGTCAAATGCTGGGGTGAAAGCCTGCCAGCTCAGAGAAGCAGAGAAAACAAACACTTGACCTACCTCTTCAACTGATGTTGCAAAAGGAAAAGCAACTTCTCCTTCTTCACCTTGTCTTCAAACTGAATGTCCCTCCATTGGACTTCCTCTGTGTCTCCCTAGTCATCCTTCTGACTTCCTCTTACTCTCTCTGTTTTCTTCCTATGTTTACCCCCTGTCAATTGATTGCTTGCTCCACCTCTTGACCTATGATTGGTCTCATTTAGTCCTGTTTACAATAAACAGAAAGCTCTTGGATTAAAAGTGTGTGTTAGGGCTGAGCCACATCACTCTTAGAGACAGGTTTTTCCAGTAAACCACACAATCACAGGGTTCACATTTTTAGCAAACAAAGCAGTAAATCCTTTAAATCAGTTTAATACTGTGCCCATTTAGCAAACTAATGGCAGTTGGTTCTGTCATTATGTCTAGAGCATATCCCTTTGTCTAACCACAGGTTCTTCCTGATAATGGTGACAGGTATTGGCTTTATTTTGTAGAGCTGACCTTAAATCCAGACAGAAAGTGGTTGGTTACTCACAATGTGTTCTTAACGTATCGCACCAGTGGACATGTCTTGCCAAGCAGACAATATTGTAACTCACTGTTCATAGTAGGGTAAATTGCTGATTACTTTTCTTCAGTAGCATGTATAGCAACCTTCAGCCCTTTGAAATCTAGACAGTAGGGATGAGGTCAATATCAGCTTGATTTCTCTGTTTTCTATGATTTAATTGTGTAGTATATTTAAGAGTAGGCCTTAGGCCCATGTTCTGCAGGGTAACCAGAAACATTGGCAATAGACTGTAATGTCAGTGTACTTATTAGACCTTACTAGCCAATGACTTGAAACAGGAAACCCATTTCTGGCACTGAGGTTTTTTTCTTAGGCTATGGATTCTAGTAGGGGCATTGTCACACCATTTATAGGGTAAACGTAGTTTTACGGCCATCATCTCCAACATTTCATTCAAGTCACAAATTGGATTGCAAAATCTGTATTGAAATTAGAAGTATTTCTTCACATGAGTGGGATTGGGTTGCATCATATGAAATTCACAAAGAATTGAGGAGGGGGAAGAGCTTACTCCACATAACCAGAAATGTCTCCTTAGTCATGGAAGTGAGCTACTAGAAAGGACTTCAGTCCATGTTAAAAGAAACAAAAAGAGTGATAGGAAAATTTGTCCTTTTGTTTTTAGTATTTTTTCCCAAACTCTCCTCCCCTCCTTCCATTTTTTCTACATTTTTTTTGCTCTATTGAAAATTGAGATTGTATAAATCTGGTTATAGGCTACAAGATATCAAAATTTTATAGATGATAAATTTTAAGTTATTATACTAAAAAGGTCTGTTATAAAAGCATTTCTTAATTGAAATATAAAATTTGTATCTACTTAGGAAAGCAATTACATGAATTAGTTTACATGGTATAATGAACTGGTGTCCTCCTTTGCCTCTGGTATTATTATTTTGTTTTACACTCCCCTCCTAGTTTATTCCCCTATTTTATTCCCCTCCTAGTCCATCTCCCAAGGGTTCAACATCCCATACCTCCTCCCCATACCCCTATACTTTCCCCCATCCCCACAAGGACGTTCCCAACCCATCCACCCTACCAGGCCTCTAAACTTCCTGGGGCCTCCAGCCTCTTGAGGATTATGTGCATCTTCTCTGACTGAACACAGATCCAGGAGTCCTCTGCTGTATATGTGTTGGAAGCCTCACCACAGCTGGTGTATACTGCCTCGTTAATGATCCAGTGTCTAAGAGATCTCAGGGGTCCAGATTAATTGAGACTGCTGGTCCTCCTACAGGGTTGTTCTCCTCCTTAGCTTCCTCCATCTTTTCCCTAGTTCAACCAGAGGGGTCAGCAGCTTCTGTTCACTCTTTCAGCTGCTTGCTGGGTCTTTTGGAGAGCAGTCATGATAGGTCCGTTTTGTGAATGCCCCATAGCTTCAGTAATGGTGTGTGGTCTTGGGGCCTCCCCTTGAGCTGGATTCTAGTTTGGGCCTGTCGCTAGACCTTCTTTCCCTCAGGCTCTTCCCCATTTCCATCCCTGCATTTCTTTCAGACAGGAAAAATTTTGGGTCAGAGATTTGGCTGTGGGATAGCAGACCCATACTTCATATCATGTCTTTCTGCTGGAGGTGGATTCAAAAGGTTTCCTCTTCCCATATCTAGGGTCCCCTCTTTGAGTCGTGAGAGTCTCTTCACTTCCCAGGTCTCTGGTACACTCTAGAGGGTCTTCCCAAACTCCTAAGGTCTCCTTTTTCCATTCTTTCTGCTGGTCCTCAGGGCTTCAGTTCTTTTCCCTCACCCAATAACAGATCCCCTCTCCCCCCACAATCATCTCCTTTCCCTCCTATGTCCCTCCTTCCCCCGTTATGGTTGCTTTCTTCTGGAAAGTGGAACTGAGGCGTCCTCACTTGGGCTTTCAGCTTGTTGACCTTTTCGAGTTCTGTGGACTGTATCTTGAGTATGCTCTACTTTTTTGGCTAATATCCACTTAGTAAGAATATACCATGCTTGTTTTTTGGATCTGAGTTACCTCACTTGGATGAATTTTTCTAGTTCCATCCATTTACCTGCAAGACTCAGGATGTCCTTGTTCCTATTAGCTGAGCAGTATTCCATTGTATAAATAAATCACATTTTCTGTATCCATTCTTTGGGCATGGGACATCTGGGTTGTTTCCAGCTTCTGACTATCACAAACAAGGCCACATGAACATAGTGAAACATGTGCCCCTGTGGCATGGTGAGGCATCTTTGGGGTATATTTACAGGAGTTGTATTTCTGTATCGTTAGGTAGGTCTATTTCCAATTTTCTAAGGAACATCCAAGTTGATTTCCAGAGTGGTTGTAAAAGTTTGCAATCCCACCAGCAATGGAGAAGTGTTCCTCTTTCTCCACATCCTCACCAACATGTGTTGTCACCTGAGGTTTTTTTTTTTTTTTTTTTTTTTTGTTTTGTTTTTTTTTGTTGTTTTGTTTTGTTTTGTTTTGTTTTTGCCTGTTCAACAAAGAATATTTATGGGCTTTGAGCATGGAGACATCACATTTCAATCACAGCAGGGCAGAAGAATTAATACACTTAAGGAAGAAAACCAGAGAGGACACAGAGTCTTCCCCCACACACATCTCTTCTCTCTATGGGGATTCTTGGTCTCATGGTGCTCCCTGCTGGTCCTGAGTTCCCAAGCAGTTAGGTTTGTCATGGATCACATTAAGTAGCACAGTCTCACTTATGAAATAACTTTTCCCTTTAACTTCAGTGTTCACAGAGCTCAGCTTAACAAATAAATGACTCTAGTTTACCTAAAGATAAATTTTGAGGTGTGCCAATACTACTGTAATATCCTCTCAAAGTCAGACTCCTCCTTAGTTCATTCCAGCTCTACTACTTCCCATTTCTATAAAGGTAAAAACAGGAGGAGCCTGTCTTCCTCAGGCTACACTGGGGACAGAGCACCTGTGCTCAGAGGGTAAATCACACACCTTACATTGTGTAAGGGAGGGTTGGGGATTTAGCTCAGTGGTAGAGCGCTTGCCTAGGAAGCGCAAGGCCCTGGGTTCGGTCCCCAGCTCCGGAAAAAAAGAAAAAAAAAAAAGAAACAAACATTGTGTAAGGGAGTAAGAAGACCTATACGATAATTTTACATAGAATAAGACTGTTGATATCAGTAACAAAAAATGTTGAGGCAGCTCAAGACCTGTCTGACCCTTAGAACTTAGTGCTGAAATAAGCCTACATTAAATGTATGGATAGATGGAAAAACCTGTGCTTGGTGAAAAAATAAAAGACCTACCAGATAAAAGGTCTGGGTCCTAGAGATCTGCAATAAGAACCACTCCATAATCACAGGGTCTTTCTGGGACTGAGACACCAACCAAAGAGCATACAAGGAGTACAAACATGATGACATATACATTGGAAGACAAGCACACAACCTTGTTTGGTTTGCTCTGCCTCATTATTAACTAACATCACGCATGTATTGTTTGCCTACCATATAACTGTTGAGCTCAAATTGTGGTAATGCTCACATTGAGAGAAACCCGCCCCCAAGAACTGCTTATGAGATTCCTGCAACTGCTTGCTGGTTCAGCAGCCTCAGGCCAGCTGTTGAGACTTCTGGTTTCTTCATGTTTGAACTACAGGTGCCTGGTGTCCGCATACCTACAGGACTGGTTTGCAACCACTGAGTTGTGTTTGGTGTTTACTATGGGACTCAACTGCAGCCAAAGATGAAGCTCAGCCCCAAAGAACTATTGCTGAACATGCCCACCACCATAACATAATAAATTTTCTCTACTATTTCCTCCATTGGGTGATGGACTAGAGGAAAGGATGAACCTTTATTAAAATTAAGCTTCAAAAAATGTATGCCTACATAGGACCAGTAGATCAATGGTGGCCTGGTGCTTGCAAATACTGTCTTTTTTATTTTTATTAGATATATTTCTTTACTTGCATTTAAAATGTTATCCTCCTTCCCAGTTTCCTGTCCATAAGCCCACATCACCTCCCCCTCCCCCATACAGGTATTCCCCCCACCCAACCCTTTTACTGGCCCCCCATAGTCACTTGCACTATGGTCCAACCTTGGAGGACCAAGGTCTTCCCCTTCCACTGGTGCATCCCAGCAAGGCTATTCTCTGCTACATATGCAGTTGGTGCTCAGGGTCAGTCCATGTATAGTCTTTAGGTAGTGGTTTGGTCCCTGGAAGCTCTGGTTGGTTGGTATTGTTATCTTTATGGGGTTGCAAGCCCCTTCAGCTCTTTCAATCCTCTCTCAGTTCAGGGTCACATTCTCAGTTCAGTGGTTTGCTGCTAGGATTCACTTTGTATTTAACATGCTGTGGTTTTGTCTCTCAGGAGAGATCTAGATATGGTTCCTTTCAGCATGCATTTTTAGCTTCATCAATCTTATCTAGTTTGGGTGATATATATATATATATATATATATATATATATATATATATATATATATATATATGCCACATGTGGGAAAGGCTCTGAATGCCAGTTCCCTCAGTTGCTGCTCTAAATGTTGCTTCCATATCCCCTCCTATGGATATTTTCCCCTTTTAAGAAGGAGTGGGAGCATCTGCATTTTGGACAACCTTCTTCTAGAGCTTCCTGTGGTCTGTGGATGCATCTTGGGTAGTTAAAGTTTTTGGGCTAATATCCACTTATCAATGAGTGCATACCAAGGGTGCTTTTCTATAATTGGGTTATCTCACTCAGGATGATATTTTCTAGTTCATTCCATTTGTCTAAGAATTTCATGAAGTCATTGTTTCTGATACCTGAGTAGTACTCCATTGTGTCAATGTACCACATTTTTTCAAACCATTCCTCTTTTGAAGGGCATCTGGGTTCTTTCAAGCTTCTGGCTATTATAAATAAGACTGCTATGAACATAGTGAAGCATGTGTCTTTGTTGTATGTTGGAGCATCTTTTTGGGTATATGCCGAGAAGAGGTAGTTCAATATCCAATTTTCTGAGAAACCTCCAAACTGATTTCCAGAGTAGTTGTACCAGTTGCAATCCCAGTAACAATGGAGGAGTGTTCCTCTTTCTCCAGATCCTTGACAGCATCTGCTGTCACCTGAGTTTTTGGTCTTAGTCATTCTGATTGCTATGAGGTAGAATCTCAGGGTTGTTTTCATTTGCATTTCCCTGATGACTAAGGATGTTGAACATTTCTTTAGGTGCTTTTTGGCCATTCAATAATCCTCAGCAGAGAATATTTTGTTTAGCTCTGTGCCCCATTTTTAATAGGGTTATTTGGCTCTCTGGAGTCTAACGTCTTCAGTTTTTTGTATATTTTGGATATTAGCCCTCTATCAATAGGATTGGTAAAGACCTTTTCTCAATCTGTTTGTTGCCATTTTGTCCTAACCACAGTGTCCTTTGCCTTACAAAAGCTTTGTACTTTTATGGGGTCCCATTTGTTAATTTTTGATCTTACAGCCTAAGCCATTGGTGTTTTGTTCAGGAAAATTTCCCCAGTGCCCGTGTTCGAGACTCTTCCCCACTTTTTCTTCTATTACTTTGAGTGTATCTGGTTTGATGTGGAGGTCCTTGATCCACTTGTACTTAAGCTTTGTGCAGGGTGATCAGAATGATTTGCATTCTTCTACATGCTGACCTCCAGGTAAACCGACAACATTTGTTGAAATGCTATCTTTCTTCCATTGGATGATTTTAGCTCCTTTGTCAAAGATCAAGTGACCATAGGTTTTTGGGTTCATTTCTGTGTCTTCAATTCTGTTCCTCTGATCTATCTTCCTGTCTCTATACAAATACCATACATATTTTATGACTATTGTTCTGTAATACTGCTTGAAGTCAGGGATGGTGATTTCCCCAGAAATTCTTTTATTGCTGAGTATAGTTTTTGCTATCCTGGGGTTTTTGTTATTCCAAATGAATTTGCAAATTGCTCTTTCTATAACTATAAAGAATTGAGTAGAAATTTTGATGGGGATTGCATTGAATCTGTAGATTGCTTTTGGCAAAATGGCCATCTTAACTATATTAATCCTGCCAATCCATAAGCATGGAAGATCGTTACATCTTCTGAGATCTTCCTCAATTTCTTTCTTCAGAGACATGAAGTTCTTGCCATACAGATCTTTCACATGCTTGGTTAAAGTCACACCAAGATATTTTATATTATTTGGGACTACTGTGAGGGTGCCATTTCTCTAACTTCTTTTTCACCCTATTTACCCCTTGAGTAGAGGAAGGCTACTGATTTGAGTTAATTTTATACCCCCACACTTTGTTGAAGTTGTTTATCAGATTAAGTAGTTCTCTGGTGGAACTTTAGGGGTAACTTAAGTACACTATCATACCATCTGCAAACAGTGATATTTTGATTTCTTCCCTTCCAATTTGTATTCTTTGGACCACCTTTCACTGTCTGATTGCCCTGCTTTGGACTTCAAGTACTATATTGAATAAGTAGGAAGAGAGTGGGAAGCCTTGTCTAGTCCCTGATTTTAGTGGGATTGCTTTAATTTCTCTCCATTTAGTTTGATGTTATCTACTGGTTTACTGTATATTGCTTTTACTGTATTTAGATATGGGCCTTGAATTCCTGGTCTTTACAGGACTTTTATCACGAGGGGGTGTTGAATTTTGTCAAATGCTTTCTCAGCATCTAATGAAATGATCATGTGGTTCTTATCTTTGAGTTTGTTTATATAGTAGATTACATTGATGGATTTTTATATATTAAACCACCCTTGCATCCCTGGGATGAAGCCTACTTGATCATGATGGATGATCATTTTGATGTTATTGCATTTGGTTTGTAAGAATTTTATTTAGTATTTTTGCCTCAATATTCATAAGGGAAATTGGTCTGAAGTTCTCTTTCTTTGTTGGGTCATCGTGTGGTTTTGGTACAAGAGTAATTGTGGCTTCATAGAAGGAATTTGGTAGTGCTCTGTCTGTTTCTATTTTGCGGAATAGTTTGGACAGTATTGGTATGAAGTCTTCTATGAAGGTCTGATAGAGTTCTGCACTAAACCCTTCTGGTCCTGGGTTCTTTTTGGTTGGGAGACTTTTAAAGCTTACTTGATCATGATGGATGGTCATTTTGATGTGTTATTGCATTTGGTTTGTAAGAATTTTATTTAGTATTTTTGCCTCAATATTCATAAGGGAAATTGGTCTGAAGTACTCTTTCTTTGTTAGGTCATCGTATGGTTTTGGTACAAGAGTAATTGTGGCTTCATAGAAGGAATTTGGTAGTGCTCCGTCTGTTTCTGTTTTGTGAAATAGTTTGGACAGTATTGGTATGAAGTCTTCTATGAAGGTCTGATAGAGTTCTGCACTAAACCCATCTGGTCGTGGGCTCTTTTTGGTTGGGAGACTTTTAATACCTGTTTCTACTAGGAGTGATGGGGTTGTTTAGATGATTTATTTGTCCTGATTACCTTTGGTACCTGGTATCTGTCCATCTGTCCATAGAAAATTGTCCCTTTCCTCCAGATTTCCCAGTTTTGTTGTATATAGCCGTTTGAAGTAGGATCTGATGGTTTTTTTTTAATTTCTTCAGATTTTGTTATTGTTATGTCTCCCTTTTCATTTCTGATCTTCTTAATTTGGATACACTCTCTGTGACCTCTGGTTAGTCTGGATAAGGGTTTATCTATCTTGTTGATTTTCTCATAAAACCAGCTCCTGGGTTTCTTGATTCTTTGTATAGTCTTTTTTCTTTCTATTTGGTTGATTTCAGCCCTGAGTTTGATTATTTCCTGTCTTCTATTCCTCTTAGGTTAATTTCTTTTGTTCTAGAGCTTTTAGGTGTACTGTCAAGCTGCTGACATATGCTCTCTCCTGCTTCTTTTTGCAGGTACTCAGAGCTATGAGTTTTCCTCTTAGCACCACTTTCATTGTGTCCCATAAGTTTGGGAATGTTGTATCTCCATTTTCATTAAATTCTAAGAAGTCTTTAATTTCTTTCTTTATTTCTTCCTTGACCAGGTTATCATTAAGTAGAGCATCGTTCAACTTCCATGTATATGTGGGCTTTCTGTCATTATTGTTGTTATTGAAGACCAGTCTTAGTGTGTGGTGATCTGATAGGATCCATGGGATTATTTCTATCTTCCTGTATCTGTTGAGGCCTGTTTTGTAACCGATTATATGGTCAATTTTGGAGAAGGTACCATAAGGTGCTGAGAAGAAGATATACCCTTTTGATTTAGGATGGAATGTTTGTCATCTGAGGTTTTGTTCTCAGTTATTCTGTCTGGTGTAAGGTGGAATCTCTGGGTCTGATTTGCATTCCTCTCATCACTCCTTTCCTTATGTGTGTCTCAGCCATTCAAGATTCATCTATTGTGAATTCTCACTTTAATTATATACTCCATTTTTATTGGGTTGTTTGGGTTTTTTGTCATAAGCTTCTTGAGTTCTTTATTTATTTTGGATATCAGACCTTTATCAGATGTGGATTTAGTGAAGATTTTTTCCCAATCTGTAGGATGCTGATTTGTCTTATTGAATATGTCCTTTGCCTTACAGAAGCTTTCCAGTTTCGGGAGGTCCCATTTATCAATTCTTGATATTACAGCGTGAGACATTGGAGTTCTGATTAGGAAATTTCCCACTGTGCCAATGAGTTCAATGTTCTTTCCTATTTTCTCTTCAATTAGATTCATTTTATCTGGTTTTATGATGAGGCCCTTGATCCACTTGCACTTGAGCTTTGTGGTGACAAATACAGATCTATTTTCATATTTCCACATAGAGACATCCAGTTAGATCAGCACCAGTTATTGAAGATGCTTTCTTTTTTCCATTGTATATTTTTGGCGTCTTTCTGAAAGATCAATTGTGCATAATGTGTGGTTTTATTTCTGAGTCTTCAATTCTATTCCATTGATCAACTTGTCTGTCTCTGTACTAATACCATGCAGTTTAAATTTTTACATCGATATTCATAAGCAAAATTGGTCTGAAGTTCTTTTTTGATAGGGTCCTTGGTGTGGTTCAGGTATCAGATTGAATGAGGCTTCATAGAATGAATTAAGTAGTGTTCCTTCTGTTTCTATTTTATGGAATAGTTTGAGGAATATCGGTAGCAAGTCTTCTTTGAAGGTCTGGCAGAATTTTGAACTAAATCCATCTGGCCCTGGGATTTTTTCCGTTGGGATATTTTTAATGACTTCTTCTATTTCCTTATGGGATATGGGCCTGTTTAGAAAGTTATTGAAACATTTTTAATTCTTCTTTTATATAATATTCCAGAACACAGCCTCCTCTTACTCCACTTCTCCCAGTTTTTCTTCATTTTTCCCTCCCTAAAATCCACTGTTCCTTCATTTCCCTTCAGAAAAGATATCATTCATGGCATAACAAGACGCAATTAAGACTAAGCATGAATCCTCATATCAAGATTGAAAGAAGCAACCCAGTAGGAGGAAAAGGATCCCAATAAAAGAGTCAGAGACAGCCCACTCCCAATGTTAAGGGTCCCACAAATCCCCAAGATAAACAACCACGAGAGTTGATTCAATGGGATATATTCTCATGGTATCCTCATTTTAATAGATGCAAAGGTTTTAGTCTCTTATTATGATTTAATCAATGAGCAGATAGTGAATTTTAACGTTTTGAATTGCACAATAAGACACTGATGACCTGTTACCTACTTTGTAGACTATAATAATGTGTTGTGTGTTGTTAAATAGCTAAAAGAACAGATATATTCTCAAATACCAAAAATAGATTGTTTCTGGCCATTTTATATTAGTCTGATTTAATCATTCAATAATGATGCATGTACTGAAATTTCACGTTGTATTCTATAGACTTTTTCTGATTATTTTTAAAAACTAAAATAAAAATTAAAGGTTTATTTTAAAAAATGAAAGGATTTTGCCAGTTCTTTTAGCTTCCTCTTTAGAATGTCTCAAAAAAATGGAAGGTCTTGTCTTTAAATTTGTTTTATTGAGGGGAGGTTAGCAGACACATAGCAGACTGTGCATAGTGAAAGTGTGAAATTATGTGAATGAGCCCTGCCAAGATTAGAAAACCTCACAACAGTTAGACACCCTCAACCTAACATTTAAGAAAGCTTTATGCACTCCTTCCTTAGTCCCCAAATCATTGGTCTTCTTTCAATCACTTGAGACTACAGTTTTCTAGAAAGTTATATAAATGCACTTTGTAAATTTCTGGCTTTTTTCCCATTTAGTATGCATGTTTAGAAGTTGGGCTACACTGTGTACATGAATAGTTTGTTCCTTTATTACAGGTAATATTCAGTTGTGTAAATATATTGTTTGACTTATTCAGCAGTTGATAGATATTTGAAGAGATTATAGTATGGGATTAACAAATAAAATATTTATGAAAATTCACATGTGAACCATGACCCTCACAAAAAAATGAAAGCTAGATGTGCACTGACTTGATCATAAGGTATGTGCATGCACTTGGAAAGTTGGGAGTCTTTCCAGAAGGGCTGAACCATTATGCAAACCACTAACAGAGCATGACTGTTCCAATTCATTCATATCCATATCCTCGGGGCACTTGGCATTGAGAAACAGTCAGTCAGTATGTCTTCTTGAATTATGGTGGCATAGATAATATACAATTTGCCACATTATCATTTATTTATTTATATACTTTACATATTAATCACAGCTTCCACTCCTTCCTCTTCTCCCATTCCCTCTCACTGCTCATCCCCATTCACTCTCCCCTTCTCTGAGAAGGGAAGGCCTCCCATGGATACCAAACAGCCTTGACATATCGAGTTGTTGTAGTAATAGATGCATCTTCTACTAAGGCTAGACAAGGCAACCTAGTTAGGGAAAATGATCCAAAAGCAGGCAATATAATTACAGTCCCTTTTCCTGCGTTAGGTGTCCTACATGAAGACCCAGCTACATAACTGTAGCATATGTGCAAAAGGATGAGGTCCATCCCATGCATGCTCTTGAGTTGGTGGTTCTGTCTCTGAGCACTTATGGGCCCAGGTTAAGTCTGTGAGTATACTTGTAGTGACCTTGACCCCTTTTGCTATTTCAATCCTTCCTCCAGCCCCCTTCCACAGGATTCCCCAAGTTCTATTTAATGTTTGCACCAATTTCCATCAGTTCCTGGGTGAATCCTCTCTGATAACTTATGTCTGGAGTTAAAGTAAAATATAATTAGTAGTAACAGGGGTGGGATTCCTCTCATGGCATGAGTATCAGGCTAGGCCAGTCATTGATGGAATCTTCACTCAAATTCTGTTCCATCTTTATCCCTGCATATCTTGTAGGCAAGAAATATTGTAAGTCTAAGATTTTATGGATGGGTTTGTGTCCCTCCTTTGGAAATCTTGCTTAGCTACAAAAAAATGCCCAGTTCAGACTCCATGTTCCCTATTGCTAGGTAGGAATCTTAGCTAGGTTCACACCCATTGAATCCTGAGAGTTTCCATTGTCCTTAGTTTCTAGTTCATCCAAAAAATGCTCCCCACCAACTCAGATTTCTCTTCCTGTACTCTCTCACCTTGCTCTCCCAGACCTCACCACTCCTGTTCCCCTCCAAACCCCTCTCTGACCCAGTCCCCTCACTCCATCTACACATATGTCTTAACTTCCCATTCTCAGTGATATTCAATCATCTCCCATTATACCCTCCTTGTTATTTAGCCTCTCTGGATCTGTGTTTTGTAGCATGTTTATCCTGTACTTTATGACTAATATCCACTTATAAGTATATACAATGTTTATCTTTTGGGGTCTGGGTTACCTCACCCAGAATGATCCATCCATTTGTTTGAAAATGTCATGATATTCTCATTTTAATTACAGAATAATACTCCAATGCATGAATGTACTACATTTTGTTTATCCATTCTTATGTTGAAGGACATCTATAGTGTTTCAGGTTTCTTGCCATTAAAAAATAAGGCTTCATTAAACAAGTTTTTTCTTTTAAAAAAATAAGGCTTCTATGAACATAGTTAAACAAAGGTCCTTTGTGGTATGGTGGACTTTCTTTGGGTATACGTCCAGGAGTAGTATAGCTGGGTCTTGAAGTGGATATATTCCCAATTTTCTTTTTTTATTATTGCTAACTTCATTTTTATTGGATTTTGTTATTTATATTTCAAATGTTATCCCCTTTCCTGGTTTCCTGTCTATAAACTATCTATCCCATTGCCCCTCCCTCCCCTGCTTCTATGAGGATGTTTCCTCACTCACACACACACACTCCTTCCCAACTCCCCACACTAATATTCACCTACACTGGGGCATAGAGCCTTGGCAGAACCAAGGTCTTCTCCTCTCATTGATGCCTAACAAGGCCATCCTTTGCTACATATTCAGCTGGAACCATGAACCTGTCAATGTCTACTCTTTGAATGGTGATTTAGTCCCTGGGAGCTCTGGTTGGTTGGTATTGTTGTTCTTATGGGGTTGCAAAACCCTTCAGTTCCTTCTATCCTTTCTCTAACTCCTCTACTCGGGACCCCATTCTCAGTTCAACGGTTGGCTTCGAGCATCAACCTCTGCATTTGTCGTGCTCTAACAGAAACTCTCAGGAGACAACTCAATCAGGCTCCTCTTAGCTTGCACTTCTTGGCATCAGCAATATTCTCTGAGTGTGGCGGCTGTATGTATATGGGCTGAATCCCTAGGTGGGGCAGTCTCTGCATGGCCTTTCCTTCAGGCTCTGCTCCAAATTTTGTCTCCATATTTCCTCCTATGAATTGTTTTGTTCCTCTTTCTAAGATGGACTGAAGCATCTGCACTTTGGTCATCCTTCTTCTTGAGCTTCATGTGGTCTGAGGATTGTATATTGGGTAATCTCAGCTTTGGGGCTAATATCCACTTATCAGTGAGTGCATACCATGTGTGGTTTTTTTGTTCCTTTCTGATTGGGTTACCTCCCTCAGGGTGATATTTTCTAGTTCCAACCATTTGTGTATGAATTTCATTTAGTCATTGCTTTGAATATCTGAGTAGTACTCCACCTCCAAATTGATTTCCAAACTGATTATATAAGTTTGCACTCCTGTCAGCAGTGTGCTCCACAGATTCACCAGCAAGCAGCTGATGATGTAAGATGGAATCTCGAGTCATTTTGATGTGCATTTCTCTGATGACTAAAAATGTTGAACATCTCTTTAAGTGCTTCTGGGCACTAGACATACTTCTGTTGAGAATTCCTTGTCTAGAAGCATACAACATTTTAAAAAATAATACTTTTATTTTAACACTCCAGTTGTTACCCCTTCCCCATCCACCTTCCCACAGTTCCACATCCCGTTCCTCCTCCCCTGTCTCTAAGAGGCTGTCTCCACCATGCCATCTCACCACAACCCCACCAGACCTCCCTAATCCCTGTGTCTCAAGTCCCTCCAGGGTTAGGCCTGTCTTCTCTCATTGAGGCCAAGCCAGACAGTCCTCTGTTGTATATTTGTCAGGGGTCTGGGACCAGCTAGTGCATGCTGCCTGAATGGTGGCTTAGTGTCTGATAGCTCTAAAGGGTCTGGGTTAGTTGAGACTGCTGGACTTCCTTTCAGGCTACCCTCCTCCTTAGCTTCTTTCAGCCTTTCCCAAACTCAACCAGAGTGGTCCCCAAATTAAGTCCATTGGTTAGGTACAAATATCTGCATCTGTCTCAGTCAGTTGGTTTGTTGGGCCTCTCACAGGACAGCCATGCTAGGCTCCTGTTTGTAAGCACACCATAGCATCAGTAATAGTGTCAGGCCTTGGAGCCTCCCCTTGAGATGGATCTCAAGTTGGGCTGGTCATTAGACCTCTTTTCCCTCAGTCTCTTCTCCATTTTTGTCCCTGCAATTTTTTAGATAGGAACAATTCTGGGTTAGTGTTTTTGACTGAGGTGGCAACCCCATCCCTCCACTTGATGCCCCATCTTTCTATTGGAGGTGAACTCTACAAGTTCCCTCTCCCCAGTGTTGGGCATTTTATTTAAGATCAAAGCATACCATACTTTTAATTGGGTTATTTGGTTGGTTGTCAATTTTCCTGAGTTCTTTATATATTTTGGATTTCAGCCCTCGGTCACATGTGGGGTTGGTGAAAATATTTTTCCACCCTGAATGGCTTTGATTTTGTCCTGTTGATAGTGTTCTTAGCCTTGCAGAACATTTTCTCATTCGTTAATTATTCATATAAATGCCTTAGCTGTTGATGTTCCGCTCAAGAAATTTTCTCCTGTGCCAATGTGCGAAAGGCTTTTCTATTAGGTTCAGTGTGTCCAGTTTAATGCTTAAGTATTTAATCTATGTGGACTTAATTTTAGTGCATGGTGACAGACATAGTTCTATGTCCATTATTCTATATGCAGACATGCAATTAGACTAGCAGCATTTGTTGAAAATTCTTTCTTTTATCCATTGCATAATTTTGGCTTCTTTGTAGAAAATCAAGCAGCCAAAGGTGTGTAGATTTACTTCTGGATCTTTGACTCAATTCTCTTGATCACTCTGCTTTTTTACCAGTATCATGCAGTTTTTATTACCATTGCTTTGTAGTATAACTTGAATGAAATAAGGGATCATGATAAAAGTTCTTTTATTGTACAAAATCACTTTAGTTATCTTTGATTCTTTGTTTTTCCATATGAAATTGAGTATTGTTCTTTCAAGGTCTGTTAGAAACTGTGTTGGAATTTTGTTGGGAAATGCAATGAATCTGTAGGGTGCTTTTGGCCATTTTTACTATATTAATACTACCAATCTATGAGTGTGGTAGATATTTCCTACTTCTGATATCTTCTTCAATTCCTTTCTTCAAAGATTTGAAGTTCTTGTCATGTAGGTCTTTTACTTCCTTGGTTAAAGTTATACCAAGTTCCTTTATATTACTTATGGCTATTGTGAGGGGTGTTGCTTCTCTAATATGTATATAGGAGGGCTACTGAATTTTGTTGTTTATTTTGTATTTACCCACTTAGCTAAAGGTGTTTATAAGTTGAAGGGATCTCTGGCAGAATTTTGGGGGTCACTAATGTACACAATCATACCACTTGCAAAGAGTGATACTTTCACTTCTTTTCAAATTTGTATCCCCTTGATCACCCTTAGTTTTACTATTGCTCTTGCTAGAACTTCAAGTACTATATTGAAGAGATACAAAGAGAGTGGATAGCCTTGTCTTATTCATGATTTTAGTAGAATCACTTTTAGTTTTTCTCCATTTAATTTAATGTTGGCTATTGGTTGGATATATTTATTGTGTTTAGGTATGCACTTGTATCCCTGATCTCTCTGAGACTTTTAACATGGAGGGGTATTGAATTTTTTTTCAAAGGCCTTTTCAGGATCTAATGAAATTCTCATGTTTTTTTTCTTTCAATGTGTTTATATGGTAAATTACATTGATATATTTTCTCTTGTTGAACTATCCCTGTATTCCTGGTGTGTGGCCTACTTGATCATGGTGGATGATATGTTTGGTGTGTTCTTGGGTTTGCTTTTCAAGTATTTTACTGAATATTGTTACATCAATGTTCATAAGGGAGATTGGGATGCAATTCTCTTTTATTGTGTGACATTCCCCTACTCTAGGGCATCAAGCCTTGGCAGGATCAAGGGATTCTCCTCCCATTGATGTCCAATTGATGTGTCATATTCAGCTGGAGCCATGGGTCTGCCCATATGTACTCTTTCGATGGTACTTTAGTTCCTAGAAGCTCTGGTTTATTGGTATTGTTGTTTTTATGGGGTTGCAAACCACTTCTGCTCCTTTAATCCTTTCTCTAACTGCTCCACTGCTGACCTTGTTCTTAGTTCAATGATTCGTTGCAAACATCCGCCTCTGTATTTGTCATGTTCTGGGAAAGTCTCTCAGGAGACAGCTCTATCAGGATTTTGTCAGCTTTCACTTCTTGGCATCAGCAATATTGTCTAGGTTTGGTGGCTGTTTTGGGCTGAATATCCAGGGGGGTCAGTCTCTGGATGGCCTTTCCTTCAGTCTCTGCTCCAAACTTTGTCTCCATATTTCCTCCTATGAGTAGTTTTGTTCTCCCTTCTAAGAAGTACTGAACCATCTGCACTTTGGTCATTCTTCTTGAGCTTCATGTGGTCTATGGATTGTATCTTGAATAATCTGAGCTTTTGAGCTAATATCCACTAATCAGTGACTACATACCATTTGTGTTTGTGTGTGTGTGTTTGTGTTACCTCACACAGGACCATATTTTCTAGTTACAACCATTTGCCTATGAATTTCATGAAGTCATTTTTCTTAATAGCTGAGTAGTACTCCATTGTGTAAATGTACCATTTTCTGTATCCATTCCTCTCTTGAGGGACATCTGGATTCTTTCCAGCTTCTCGTTATTATAAATAAGGCTGCTACGAACATAGTGTAGCATGTGTCCTTGTTATATGTTGGAGCATCTTTTGGGTATGTGCCCAGAAGTGGTACAGCTGGGTCCTCCGGTAGTACTATGTCCAGTTTTCTGAGGAACCTCCAGACTGATTTCCAGAGTGGTTGTACCAGTTTGCAATCCCACCAACAATGGAGGAGTGTTCCTCTTTCTCCACTTCCCCTTCATCATCTGCTGTGACCTGAGATTTTATCTTAGCCATTCTAACTGGTGTGAGGTGGAATGTCAGGGTTATTTGATTTGCATTTCCCTGATGACTATGGATGTTGAACAATTTTTACGTCCTTCTTAGACATTTGATATTCCTCAGCTGAAAATTCTTTATTTAGTTCTGCACCCCATTTTCTTAATAGGGTTATTTTATTCTCTGAAGAACTTCTTGAATTCTTTGTATATTTTATTGGATATGAGCCCTCTATCAAATACAGGATTGGTAAAGATCTTTTCCCCATCTGTTGGTTGCTGTTTTGTCCTAATGACAGTGATCTTTGACTTACAGAAGCTTTACAGTTTTATGATGTCTGATTTCTTGATTCTTAGAGCATAAGCCATTGATGTTCTGTTCAGGAAGTGTTCCCCAGTGCCCATGTGTTCGAGGCTCTTCCCCACTTTTTCTTCTATCATTTTGAATGTATCTGGTTTGATATGAAAATCCTTGATCTACTTGGACTTGAGCTTTGTACAGGGTGATAAGAATGGATTGATTTTCATTCTTCTACATGTTTACTGCCAGTTTAACCAGCACCATTTGTTGAAAATGCTATCATTATTTGACTGGGTGGTTTTAGTTCCTTTGTCAAAGATCAAGTAACCATAGGTTAGCACCATTTTCATCATACCCCATAAGTTTGGGTCTGTTGTGCCTTTATTTTCATTGAATACTCAAAAATCATTAATCTCTTTCTATTTTTTTCTCTGATCCACTGGTCATTTTTTAAAGAATTTTTCAGTTTCCATGAATTTGTAAGCTTTCTGTTGTTTCTGTTGTTGTTGCAGTCCAGCTTTAATCCATGATTATCTCATAAGATGCAAGGGGTTATTTCATTCTTCTCATATAATTGAGACTTGAGTTATGACCAAGTATATGGTCAACTTTGGAAAAGGTTCTATAAGTGCTGAGAAGAATATATAGTCTTCTGTATTTTGGTGAAATTTTCTGTAGTATCTATTAAGTTCCTTTGATTCATAATGGCTGTTAGTTTCATTATCTGCTTAACTTTTGTCTTAATGACCTGCCCACTGATGAGAGTGGGTTGTTGAAATCTCCCACTATCTATGTGTGGGGTTCAGTGTATGATTTAAGCTTTAGTAATGTTTCTTTTACAAATATAGGTGCCCTTGATTTGGAGCATAGATATTCAGAATTGAGAAGCCACTTTTGTGGATTTTTTTAATTAGTATGAAGTGTTCTTCTTCATCCCTTTCAATTAACTTTGGTTGCAAATCTATTTTCTTTTTATTGCTTATTTTATTTATTTATATTTCAAGTGTTATCCCCTTTCCTGGTTTTCCCTATGCAAACCTCCTATCCTATCACCCCTCTCACCCTGTTTCTATGAGGGTGCTCACCCACAAACCCACCATCCTGCCTCACCACCCAGGTACTCCCCTACACTGGGGCCTTGAGACTTCACAAGCAAAGGGTCTCCCCTCCCACTGATGCCAGATAAAGTCATCCTTTGCTACATATTTATACATCTATACATCTATAGTTCTCAGTATCTCAGGCTATAGTTATCTCTTGGGATAGGGTCTGTAAAGGGATAAAATTAAGAAGAATTCTAATTCTAAGTCAACATTACTGTTACTGTTGAGAGGTGTCTAGTTCAGAGATATACATAAAGATTACATCTGTCTACTGAGGATGCAGAGAGATACACACATATACAAGCTAAGTGAAACAACCTCAGAAGAAACTTGGTCTTAGACTTTAAACCTTCAGAATTAGAGAAGATATATTTCTATTATTTAAGTCACTCAAATTGTAAGACTTTTTTATGTACTGGCAAAATAATGCAATGTTTGGATAACTCTACTCCGTAAAACTAAAATGTAAGTGGCATTAACTAACATCTAAAAAAGTGTATCTGCTGTACTTGTCTACAAACTACCTTCCACTGTGACCATAAAAATCAACAGGCAAAATGTGAACATCTCTGATTCATGAATAACCTCAGTATGACATAAATCACTTCTAGCTAGAATATAAAGAAAGCTGACTTGTTATCAAATAGGATGAAACAAGCATAGGGTAGTGATGAAGGTCAGAGGCTCTGGAGTCAAATTTAGCACTGATTAGGTCAGGGATCTTGGGAAAGTTGCCAAACTTAATCCTTTCTGTCCTTTCAACAATAGGTTGATGTGCCCTAAAAGGAAAGGCATGAGCAATTATATTTGTGGTAGTTCAAGTCTTCAAATAAACCCACCAATAAAAAGTGTTCATAGACATTGTTGGCTCACTCTTTCTAAAGCTTTCCTAGAACACACATAACACATAAAAGTTATGTCTTTATCAATCTTTCTTCTTGTACTTGATGGAAGCAAATTATTTGCTTGTCTTGAAGAATCTTCTAGTACTTTCAGTATCCTTTATACTTTTTAATTATGCATGCTTATAGTTTACTGTTATGGCACATAATTACATACATACAATGTGTAATGGTCAGATCAGAATAACTGACATATTGATTATCTGATATAGATAAACATAAATATTATTTCTTTGTATTAGGAACATTCAAACTCTCTCCTAACATTTTGGAAGATTTTGTTAGTTATTATCAAACATAATTATCCTTCTTGCTAAAAGGCATTATTGCCTCTATTGATATACATCACATAGTTGTCTCATATTAGAATTATGGTGAGGATTAAGTTGGTTGCATGTACAAAGTCCTTTATCAATGCCTGCCCTGAAATAAGCTTCAGTCCACACTGCTGTTGACCCTGTCTTACGCACAGCTGTTGGCCTTCCTGTGCACACTGCTATTTATTTATTTGCTTTGTTTCATTTATATATGCTTTATTCAAGCATGTGTTCTAGTTGAAGCAACTTGAAAAGGACAAGTTATAAGTCCTAGAACATACTGTAGCTTCCAGAATTCTCTGTATTGGATGTTTGAGAGCCAAAGTCCAGAAGACAGTGAAGTGCTTGGTTTTAAGCTACTACTGTTTCTGAGAAAGATTTTCTCAACAGACACATAGGAAAAGATACCTACACCTTGGAATAGAATCCATTTGTTTGTTTGTTCCCTGGACATAATGCAATTTAATTTTTTTGATCCTGGATCACTAGTGCATACTTCATATCATATAACTTACATATTAAATATTTCAACACATGTATACTATGCTGTTATGGTATAGAAAAGATAACCCCCATGACTAATTATAACTCCAAGTGACATCTAAAAACTGTGGATAGAAAGTAAGATGTCTCAGACCAGACCTTAACCTGTATAACCATGAGGTCATCAAAACAGCCCTGGCTACTCCAAGAGTCAATTATTGCTCTGTTTTCCAGAAAGGTTTTGAGTAAGGTATGCTAATATTCTGATCTGGAGATACACATTTTTATCCTAAAGGGAATATGTTTCTCTGGCTGGGATGGTTATACCTGGGGAGTTCTGCAACTGTGTTAGGCTCAGCTGTGGCCAAGATTACATTGAAGTTTATGAGGCTAATTCCCAGTCCTTCATCCATCAAGGGAAAATTAAAACTTTCTTTTCTGGACTGTTTAATTAGGATGTCAGGAGCAACTTGAGGGGTTAATTAGCATAAGAAAAAATGTGCCTAGAAGTTCATAGACAACTTCTCCCCAGAGCCTCATTAAAAGAGCTGTAGTTGAGCCCTTCCTTCTGATGCAACTTCTTCAGTGATGCAGGCTTAGAAACTTCTCTGACACAGTTCTAAATGGGTTCTCCAGGGTTTCCTGCTAGGCTGTTCTCTAAGGGCTTTATGCTACTTTAGTTTTAGAAAAGGTACAGAGATGCTGTATATCTCAGAGGCTCCCCCCCCTTCCCATAGGAAGCTCTTCCACCAGCTTAGCCTTGCAGGGCGATGCTGAGTAGCCTGCATCAGAGCTACTTTTAGTGATTCTTGCAGATCATACTTTCAAAGGTAGAGAAGTTAATTCTTCCCATCATATTTCAATTCTAGATTTAAAAGCTTTGTTATTGCCTAACAGTGATGATTCTTAATCTCTTCTGTACATTTGGAATCATATGGAGATATTTTGAGAAAATCATGATGGCAAAGCCACACCCAAGATGAATCAAATTGTATTTTTTTAGCATGATACAGTCAGAGTGCTGGTAAATTTCCCAGGAGAGAATGTTGAGCATGAAGGACTGAGCTCTTCCGAGGACCCTGATGGGCTTGGAAATTTGTGAGAGCAAGAGCTTCAATTTTATGAATGCTCATGTTTCCCCTCATTTCCTAGATGTGTTTTTAACTGCCATTAATTTATGTTTTGTTTTTCTTTGTTTTGTTGTTCTTGTATGTAATATACTTATTTGTTTCAGCATTGTTATGTCAATATTTTATCTTGTGAGAGGACATAAAGATGACGTTATGTTAAAAATATTTTTCTAGTCTTCCATTTTTCTATGTTTGGATTTTTATTGCCTAAGTCCACAGACATCATGAATTTGACTTAATAGTAAAATTTAAACAGAAGTTGTGAATACCATGATGTTTCCATTGATTCCTAGCACAAGCTCATCATTTATTTAGACAAAAAATTTACATGTACAAATGTGAATATTAACAGCATTGAAATCACATAATAGAAATATATTTTTGACAACTTGACTTTTCATCTAACAATATACATTGGAGATTGTTGCAAGTCACTAATTTCTACAATCTACATTGTTTTTAATTACTTCATGGTACTTCTGGGTTAGCTTAAAATGTGAAGTCACACCAGATGGTGGTGCATGCCTTTAATCCTATCACTCAGGAGGCAGAGGCAGGCAAATCTCTGTTCAAAGCAGCCTGGCATTAGTTCAAGGACAGCAAGAGTTACACAGAGAAAACATTTCTCAAAAAAAAACTAAATAAATAAATAAAATATGAAGTTACCATAATTTATTTAAATATTTCTTTATTACTTGACAGAGAGTTCCCTCTTTACAGGAAATAAAGAAAAGAAAAAAGAAAAGTAAAGATTCTATGACTATTTTGAACATACAAGTCATTTAACTATCTACAATACCTTGCATATGTAAAAGTGAAATTTGATTGATACAATCAAAATGGCCTCTCCAAAAGCACTGTGATAGCCTCTAGCTCCTTACATATTTCCTTTCTGTACCACATTTGTATGGTAGCAGAACTTCCTACTTTGTCAATATACTGATAAAAAATATTTCATGATTTTATCAATTTGACTATAATTATATATATTTATTGGTCATTGTACTTTTGTCTATTGTGAGTTGCTTTATTTTTCTTTTCTTATTAGTTAGGACAGTCTAACTGCTACAGAGGCAAGTCAATATTAACACCTCAAACTTAACAGAATAAAGCTTTCCCTTTTGGTCAGCTTGTGTCTACAGTGGAGAAAGGAAGAGATGGTTTACACGTGATGAGGCTCAAAAACAACACATCACTAAAACTGATAACTCCTTGAACAGATATGGTCTCATGACCAATAGTTCAGCTACGTGATTCACAAAATAAAAGACACAAAAGTAGAAAAGAGCTTTGTAAGGAGGAGGCTGTTGGTGGGAGTGAGAGTAATTAGAATGTATTTTATAAATGTATATAAATGTCAAAGACAAATATAATTAATAAAAAGATTTAAAATGGGCATCTGTTTGCACCAAACAGAAGTTGGGAATTGTAAATTTTCACATGGTATATTCAATAAACATCAATGCCTCGACTAGACATTAGAGTATGTTATATTCTCAGTCCTGAATATCTGTGCTCCAAATGTGATGGCACCTACATTCATAAAAGAAAACTTACTAAAGCTCAAAGCATACATTGTACACACAATAATAGTGGGAGAATTCAACACCTCACTCTTAGCAATGGGCAGATAATGGAAACAGAAACTAAACAGAGACACAGAGAAACTAACAGAAGTTATGAACCAAATGGGTTTAACAGATATCTAGATTTTTAGATATCTAGATATTTAGATTTCATCCTAAAACAAAAGAATATATCTTCTCAGCACCTCATGTTATCGACAACAAAAGTGACCATATCATTGGTCAAAACACAGGCCTCAACAGAAGAAGTTTGAAATAAACCATTGCATCCTATCAGACCACCATGGACTAAAGTTGGTCTTCAATAACAACAAAAACAATAGAAAGCCCACCATGCACAAGGAAGTTGAACAATGCTCTACTCAATGATAACTTTGTCAAGGAAGAAACAAAGAAATAAAGTAAAGACATTTTAGAATTTAATCAAAATTAAGGCACAACATAACCAAATTATGGGACACAATAAAAGGAGTGCTAAAAGGAAAAATCACAGTTCTGAGTGCCAAAAAGCAGGTGGAAAGTACATATACTAGCAGTTTGACAAAACACCAGAAACCATAGAACAAAAAGAAGCAAATATGCACAAGAGGAAGAGATGGCAGGAAATAATCAACCTCAGGGCAGAAATCAAACAAATAGAAACAAAAAAAACTACACAAAGTGTCAACAAAACCAGGAACTGGATCTTTGAGGAAATCAACAAGATAGATGAACAATTAGCCAGACTAACCAGAGGGCACGGAGAGTACACAAATTAATGAAATGTGAGACATAACAAGAGAAACTGAAGAAATCTGAAAAATCATCCGATTTTACTACAAAAGCCTATATTCAACAAAAATAGAAAATCTGGATTAAATGGACAATTTCCAAAACAGATACCAGATACCAAAGTTAAATCATGTTCAGAAAAACTTCTAAACAGTCCCATAACTCCTAAAGAAATACAAGCAGTTATTAAAAAATCTCCCAACCTTTTGGCTAATATCCACTTATGAATGAGTGCATACAAGGTGTGTTTTTCTGTGATTGAGTTACTCACTTGGTGCGCACTCATTGATAAGTGGATATTAGCCAAAAAGCTCAAATTACACAAGATGCAATCCACAGACTACAGGAAGCTCAAGAAGAAGGATGACCAAAATGTGAATGCCCCCACTCCCTCTTGAAAGGCGAAAATATATTCATAGGAGGGGATATGGAAGCAAAGTTTAGAGCAGCGACTCAAGGAGTGGCCATTCAGAGCCTGACTCACAGGTGGCCCATATATATATACAGCCACAAAAACTATAAGATTGATGTAGCTAAAAAATGCATGCTGAAAGGGAACAGATATACATCTTTCCTGAGAGACACATCCAGAGCATGTTCAATACAGAAGTCAGTGCTAGCAACAAACCACTGAACTGAGAACAGGACCTGCTTGAGGGAAATTAGAGGAAGTATTGAAAGAGGTGAAGGACCTTGCAATCCCATTAAAATAACAATGCCAACCAAACAGAACTCCCAGGGACTAAGTCACTACTGAAAGACTACACATGGAATGACCCAGGACTCTAACTGCATATTTAGTAGATAATAGCCTTATTGGGGCACCAGTCGAAGGGGAAGCCCCTGGTCCAGCCAAGGTTGGACCCTCAGTGCAGGGGAATATGGGGAGGGGGCAATAATGGGAATGTATAAGGGGATGGGGAGGGGAGGGAATGGGGGGTTATGGACAGGAAACTGGGAAGGGGAATAATGTCTGAATTGTAAGTAAAGAAAAATATCTAATAACAAAAAGAAGGATGACCAAAAAAAAGTCTCCCAACCAAAAAAAGCCCAGGACCACATGGGTTCAGTGCAGAATTCTCTCAGACCTTCAGAGAAGACCAAATACCCATACTGTCCAAACTATTCCACAAAATAAAAACAGAAGGAACACTACCCAATTCCTTCTATGAAGCCACAAATATGCTTATATCTAAACCACACAAAAGAAGAGAACTAAAGACCTTTTTCCCTTATTAATATTGATGCCAAATTACTCAATAAATTTCTCACAAACTGAATCCAAGAACACATCAAAAGGATCATCGACAATGACCAAGTAGGCTTCATCCAAGTGATGCAAGGATGGTTCAGTATACAAAAATCCATCAACATAATCCACTAGATAAACAAACTCAAAGGGAAAAAAAAGAAATGATCATCTCATTAGATGCTGAAA
The DNA here is from genome assembly GCF_011064425.1 of Rattus rattus. NCBI lineage: Eukaryota > Metazoa > Chordata > Mammalia > Rodentia > Muridae > Rattus > Rattus rattus. The sequence continues at coordinate 14,797,612 of NC_046158.1, forward strand.
AAGCATTTAACAAAATTCAACACCCACTTCATGTTAAAAGTCTTGGTATGATCATGAATTCAAGGTCCATACTTAAATGTAGTAAAAGCAATATACAGCAAACCAGTAGCCAACATCAAACTAAATGGAGCAAAACTTGAAGCAATCCCACTAACATCAGGGACGAGACCAGGCTGCCTAATCTTTCTCTTCTTATTCAATATAGTTCTTGAAGACCTAGCCAGTGCAATAATATGACAAAAGGAGGTCAAAGTGATACAAATTGGAAAGAAAGAAGTCAAAGGATCACCATTTGCAGATGATATGATAGTATACTTAAGTGACCCTAAAAGTTCTACCAGAAAAATACTAAATGACTTCAGCAAAGTGGCTGGGTATAAAATTAACTCAAACAAATCAGTAGCCTTCCTCTACTCAAAGGATAACCAGGCTGAGAAAGAAAATAGGGAAACAACACCCTTCACAATAGTCAAAAATAACATAAAACATCTCATTGTGATTCTAAGCAAGCAAGTGAAAGATCTGTATGACAAGAACTTCAAGTATCTGAAGAAAGAAATTGAAAAAGTTCTCAGAAGATGAAAATATTTCCAGTGCTCATGGATTGGCAGTTTTGGTATAGAAAAAATGGCCATTTTGCCAAAGGCAGTCTACAGACTCAAAGCAATCCCCATCAAAATTCCAACTCAAATCTTCAAAAATTAGAAAGAGCAATTTGCAAATTGGTTTGGAGTAACAAAAAACCCAGAATATCAAAAACTATCCTTAACAATAAAAAAAATACTGAGGGAATCACCATTTCTGACCTCAAGCTGTATTATAAAGAGTGCAATAGTGATAAAAATTGCATGGTATTGGTACAGAGTCAGGCATATAGAACAATCGAATAAAATTGAAGACTCATAAATCAACTCATACACCTAAGGTCACTTGATCCTTGAAAAAGGAACTAAAACTCTCCAGTGGAAAAAAGACAGTATTTCAACAAATGGTGCTGGTTCAACTGGCGATGAGCATGTAGAATGCAAATCGATCCATTCTTATCACCCTATACAAAGTTCAAGTCTAAGTGGATCAAGGACCTCCACATAAAACCAGATACACTCACACTAATAGAAGAAATAGTGGGGAAGAATCTCAAACATATGGGCACTGGAGAAAATTTCCTGAACAGAACACCAATGGCTTATGCTCTAAGATCAAGAATCGCCAAGTGGGATCTCATAAAGCTGACAAGGTCCTATAAGGCAAAGGGCACTGTCATTAGGACAAAATGGCAACCAACAAATTGGGAAATGATCTTTATCAATACTACATCTGATAGAAGGCTAATATCCAATATAAACAAAGAACTTAGGAAGTTAGACTCCAGAGAATCAAATAACTCTATTAAAAATGGGGTACAGAGGTAAACAATGGATTCTCAGCAGAGGAATATTAAATGGCTGAGAAGCACTTAAAGAAATATTCAATGTCCTTAGTCATCAGGGAAATGCAAATCAAAACAACCCTGAGATTCTACTACGCACCTGTCTGAATGGCTAAGATCAAAAACTCAGGTCACAGCAGATGCTGGTGAGGATGTGGAGAAAGAGGAACACTCCTTCACTGTTGGTGGGATTGCAAACTGGTACAACCATTCTGGAAATCAGTCTGGAGATTCCTCAGAAAATTGGACATTGAACTACATGAGGACAAAGCTATACCTCTCTTGGGCATATACCCAAAAGATACCCCAACATATAACAAAGACACATGCTCCACTGTGTTCATTGCAGCCTTATTTATAATAGCCAGAAGCTGGAAAGAACCCAGATGCCCTTCAACAGAGGAATGGATACAGAAAATATGGTACATCTACACAATGGAATATTACTCAGCTATCAAAAACAATGACTTTGTGAAATTCATAGGCAAATGGATGGAACTGGAAAATATCATTCTTAGTGAGGTAACCCAATCACAGAAAAACACACAGGGTATGCACTCATTGATAAGTGGATATTACCCAAATGCTCAAATTACCCAAGATGTGCAGACCACATGAAACTCAAGAAGGATGACCCAAATTCAGATGCTTCAAAGCATAACAAAAATATCCATAGGAAGAAATAGGGAGGCAGAGTTTAGAGCAGACACTGAAGGAACAGCCATTTGGAGCCTGCTGCACATGTGGCCCATACATATACAGCCACCAAAATTAGATAAGGTGGATGAAGCTAAGAAGTGCATGCTGACAGGAACCAGATATAGATGCTTCCTGAGAGACACAGGAAGAACATGTCAAATACAGAGGCGAATGCCAGCAGCAAACCACTGAACTGAGAATGGGACCCTGTTTGAAGAATTAGAGAAAGGAATGAAAAAAGCTGAAGCGGCTTGTGACCCCATAAGAACAACAATGCCAACCAACCAGAGTTTCCAGGGACTACACCACTACCCAAAGACTATACGTGGACTGACCCTGGGCTCCAACTCCATAGGTAGAAATGAATAGACTTGTTGGAGCACCAGTGGAAGGGAAAGCCCTTGGTCCTGCCAAGACTGGACCCCCTGTGTAGGGGATTGTTGGGGGTAAGTAATGGGGGTCAGAAGGGGAGGGGAACACCCATATACAAGGGGAGGGGGAGGGGTTGCAGATTGATGGACAGGAAGCTGGGAAAGGAAATAACATTTGAAATGTAAATAAGAAATAACCAATTTAATAAAAATGGAATTAAAAGAAAGAAATACAGGAGAAGACAGGTAAACAAGTAAAAGCCATTAAAGAGGAAACACAAAAATCCCTTAAAGAGTTACAGGAAAACACAAACAAACAGGTGAAGGAATTGAACAAAGCCATCCAGGATCTAAAATTGAAAATAGAAACAATAAAGAAAAGACAAAGGGAGACAGAAAACATAGGATTCATAGACGCAAACATTACCAACTGAATACAAGAAATTGAAGAGAGATTCCCATGATCAGAAGATACCAGAGAAAACATTGACACAATAGTCATAGAAAATGCAAAATGCAAAAAAAAAAAAAACCTAACCAAAAACATCCAGATAATCCAGGAAACAATGAGAAGACCAAACCTAAGGATAAGTGGTATAGAAGAGAGTGAAAATTCCCAACTTAAACAACCAGTCAATATCTTCAACAAAACTATAAAGGAAAACTGCCCTAAACAAAAGAAGGACATGCCCTTGAATGTACAAGAAGCCTACAGAACTCCAAATAGATTGGACCAGAAAAGAAATTCCTTCCATCGCATAATAGTCAAAACAGCAAATGCACAAAACAAAGAAAGAACATTAAAAGCAGGAAGGGAAAAAGGTCAAGTAACATAGAAAGGCAAACCTATCAGAATTATACCAGACTTCTCAACTGAGACTATGAAAGCTAGGAGATCCTGGACAGATGACATACAGACACTAAGAGAACACAAAAGCCAGCCCAAGTTACTGTATCCAGCAAAACTCTCAATTAACATAGATGGAGGAATTAAGATATTCCATGACAAAGTCAAATTTACACAGTATCTTTCTACAAATCCAGCCTTACAAAGGGTAATAAATGGAAAACTCCAACAGAGGAGAGAAACTGCACCATACAGAAAGCAATAATTTAATTTCCTTGCAATGAAACCAAAAGAGAGATCAACAAATATAATTCCACCTCTAACAATGAAAAGAGCAGGAAGTGACAATCACTATTCCTTGATATCTCTCAACATCAACAGACTCAATTCCCCAAGAAAAAGACATAGACTAACAGACTGGATACATAAAGAGGACCCAACATTTTGCTGCATGCAGGAAACACACCTCAGAGACAAAGACAGACAGTACCTCAGAATAAAAGGCTGAAAAACAATTTTGCAAGCAAATGGTCCCAAGAAACAAACTGGGGTAGTCATTCTAATATTGAGTAAAATTGACTTTCAAACAAAAGTTATCAAAAAAGATAAGGAAGGATATTTAATACTCATTAAAGGAAAAATTTACAAAGATGACTCTCAATTCTGAACACCTATGCTCCAAATGAAAGGGCACCTACAAACATAAAAGAAACTTTACTAAAGTTCAAAGCACACATCACACCTCACACAATAATAGTGGGAGACTTCAACACCCCACTCTCATCAGTTGAGGAGATCATGGAAACAGAACCTACACAGAGAAACTAAAACTAAAAACAGAGAAACTAAAAGAAGTTATGAAACAAATGGATTTAATGGGTGTCTATAGAACATTTTATCCTAAAACAAAAGAATATATCTTCTTCTCAACACCTCATGGAAACTTCTCCAAAACTGACCATATAATTGGTCACAAAACAGACCTCAACAGATACAGGAAGATTGAAATAATCTCATGCATCCTATCAGATCACTACTAACTAAAGATGGGCTTCAATAACAACAAAAACAACAAAAAGCCCACATACACATGGAAACTGAAGAACACACTACTCAATGATAACTTGGTTAAGAAAGAAATAAAAAAATTAAAGACTTTTAATGATTTAATAAAAATTAAGGCACAACACATCCAAACTTATGGGACACAGTGAAAGCATTGCTAAATAAATAACACTCCTCCATTGTTGGTGGGATTACAAGCTGGTACAACCACTCTGAAAATCAGTTCAGCTGTTCCTCAGAAAATTGGACATAGTGCTAACTGAGGACCCAGCTATACCACTCCTGGGCACATACCCAAAAGATGTTCCAATATATAACAAGGACATATTCTCCACTATGTTCATAGTAGCCTTATTTATAATAGTCAGTAGTTGGAAAGAACCCAGATGTCCGTCAACAGAGGAATTGATACAGAAACTGTGGTGCATTTACACAATGGAGTACTATGTAGCTATTAAAAACAATGACCACATGGAACTCTTAGGCAAATGGATGGAACTAGAAAATATCCTAAGTGAGGTAACTGACTCACAAAAGAACACACATCTTATGCACTCACTGATAATTATGTATTAGTCCAAGGGCTCTGAATATCTAAGAAATAATTCACAGACCATATGAAGCTCAAGAAGAAAAAAGACCAAAATGTGGATGCTTTGATCCTTCTTAGAAGGGGGTACAAAATACTCATGGGAGGAAATACAGGAACAAAGAGTGGAGCAGAGATTAAAGTAAAGGTCATCGAGAGACTGCCCCACCCAGGGATCCATCGATGTGCTGTCACCAAACCCAGTCACTATGGCTGATGACAAGAAGTGCTCGCCAACATGAGCCTTATATGGATGTCTCCTGAGAGGCTCTGCCAGAGCCTTACTGATACGGATGAGAATGCTTGCAGAATAACCAGTGGACTGAGAACAGAAACCCCAATGGAGGAGTTAGATAAAAGACTGAAGGAGCTGAAGTAGTTTGTAACACAATAGGAAGAACCACAATATCAAGGAACCAGATATACCCACTGCCCAGAGCTCCCAGGGAATAAACCACCAACCAATGAGTACACATGAAGGGACCCAGGGCTCCAGTCACATATGTATCTGGGGATGGCAATCTCTGGCATCAATAGGAAGAGAAGCTCTTGGCCCTGTGAAGGCTCATTTCCCCAGTATAAGGGAATATCAGGACATTGAGGTGGGAATGGGTGAGTGTGAGTGGTAGCATCTTCATGGAAGCAGGGTGAGGGGAATGAAAGAGGGGGGAAAGTAGATAACATTCAAAATGTAAATGCATAAGATATCCAATAATTTTTAGTTGTTTTTAAAAAGAGACACAAACTAATTGAATGGGTACAAAAGCAGAATTCATCCTTCTGCTGCATTCAAGAAACATACCTTAACATCAAAGATAGACATCCCCTCAGGATGAAAGTATGAAAAAGGATACTTCCAAAAAATGGACCTAAGAAACAAGCTGGTATGGTTATTTTAATATTTGACAAAATAAACTTTAAACTAAAATGAGAGGTGATAAGGAGGAATACTACATACTAACTAAAGAAAGTTCCCCAAGAGTACATTATAATTCTTACTATTTATGAAACAAACACAAAGGCACCCAAGTTTGTGGAAGAAACACTACTACGACTTAAATATTGACCCCCCCACACTGATAGTGGGAAACTTCAATACCACATACTTTATGGCTAATGTTCACTTACAAGTGAGTACATACCACGCATGTCTTGTGGGTCTGGGTTACCTGATTCAGGATGGTATTTTCTAGTTCCATCCATTTGCCTGCAAATTTCAAGATGTCCTCATTTTTACTAGCTGAGTAGTATTCCAGTGTATAGATGTACCACATTTTCTTTATCTACTCTTCAGTTAATGGACATTGGCATTGTTAATATGAATAAATGAATAAATTTATTATTAATAAATCTGTTTGATTGGGCACCAATGGGAGGAGAAGCCCTCGGTCCTGTCAAGACTGTGCCCCCCAGTGTAGGGGAATGTCAGGGTGGGGAGACAGGAAGGGGTGGATTGGTGGAGGAACACCCTCATAGAAAAAGGGGCAGGGGGATGGGATAGGGAGTTTATAGGGATAACACTTGAAATGTAAATTTAAAAATCCAGTAAAAAAAAGAAGAGAATATAGTTGAGCATGTGTCCCTGTGGTATAGTGAGGGATCTTTTGGATATATGCCCAGGAGTGGTACAATTTGGTTTTGGTGTAGAATATTACCAAACTTACTGAGAAACAGAAAAAATAGATATCCAAAGTTATTGTACAAGTTTGTACTCCCACCGGAAGTGGAGTTGTGTTCCCTGTGCTCAATATCCTGAGGGGAGAGTTTTGATAGTAGCATCTCTTTTGGGGTTGAATATTCCAAGGTCTCCCTAACTCTCTGCACAATGTCTGACTGTAGTCTCCCTATTTGTTCCCATCTGCTGCAGGAGGAAGCTTCTCTGATGATGGATGAACCAGACGTGATCTGTAAGTATAGCAGATTGTCATTAGAAGAATGTTTTTTTTTCTTTTAGAATAGTAGTACTTGATCAGTATACACTGTTCCTTGAGTTCTTAATTTTAGGTATTCTGACTGCGTGTTAAGATGGAATCTCAGAATTATTTTTTCTTGGATTTCCCTGATGACTAAGAATGTTGAACATTGTTTTAAGTGACTCTAGGCCATTAGAGATTCCTCTGTCCAGAATTCTTTGTTTAGCTTTATATGCCATTTATAATTGGGTTATTTGGTCTGGCAGTGTCAATTTCCTTAAGTTCTTTATATATTTTGAATATAAGTCCTCTGGAGAATGTCGGATTTGTGAAGATATTTTCCCATTCTGTAGACTGGTATTTTGTCCTGTTGATAACTGTCTTTAGCCTTGAAAAACATTTTCAGTTTCATGAGGTACCATTTATTATTTATCTTAGTGCCTGAGCCATTGGTATTCACGAAGGAATTTGTATGCTGTTGCAAGGTGTTCAAGGAAGTTCCCCACTTTCCCTTCTATCAGATTCAGTATATCTACTTTTATGTTGAAGTCTTTGATCCACTTGGACTTGAGTTTTGTGCAGGTTGGTAGATATTTGCCTTTTACATTCTTCAACACGCAGACCTCTAGTTGTTGAAAATGCTTTCATTATTCCATTCTATGGTTTTGGGTTCTTTGTCAAAAATTGAATGTACATAAGTGTGTGGGTTTATGTCTGGGACTATGATTCCCATTGGTCAACATGACTGTGTTTATGCCAATACTATGTGTTTTTTATTATGATTGCTCTGTACTACAGCTTGAAATAAGGGATGGTGGTACCTTCAGAAGTCTTTTTATTGTTCAGGATTGTTTAGCTATCCTAGGTTTTTTGTTTTTCCATATTAAATTGATAATCATTCCTTCAAGGTCTGTAAAAACTTGTGTTGAAATTTTGATTGGAATTCCATTCAATATGTTAATTGCTTTTGTTAAGATTTTAATCCTACCGATCCATGAGTATGGGAGATTGTTGCACCTTCTAATATCTTCTGCCATTTCTTTCTTCAGAGACTAGAAATTCTTGTCATATAGGTCTTTCACATGCTTGGTTAGAGTTATATTAAAATATTTTATATTATTTGTGGCTATTATAAATGATGGTACAGCTATAATTTCTTTCTCAGCCTGTTCATTGTTTCTGTAAAGAAGGGTTACTGTTTTGGAGGGGTTTAGTTTTTTATCCACCCTGTGGTAGTTTGTATATGCTTAGCCCAGGGAGTGGCAATATTAGGAGGTGTGGTCTTGTTGGAATAGGTTTGTTACTGTGGGAATGCTATGTAAAACACTCATCCTGAAGATGTAGAACTCTCTACTCTTCCTGCACCATGCCTGCCTGAATGTTGCCATGCACATAAGCCAGCTGCAATTAATTGTTGACCTCATAAGATTTGCCTTGGTCAGGGTGACTGTTCACAACCGTAAAACCCTAAGACACAGCCACTTCTCTGAAGGTGTTTATCAGCTGTAGGAGTTCTCTGATAGAATTTTTGAGGTCACTTATGTATATTTTTATATCATTTGTGAATATAAATATCTTGAATTCTTAATTTCCAATTTGTATCTCCTTAATCTTCTTCAGTTTTCTTATTGCTCTATCTAGAACTTTCAAGTACAATGTTGAATAGGTAGAGACAGAGTGGATATCCTTGTCACCGATTTTAGTGGAATTGGTTTAAGTTTTTTCCACTTAATTTGATGGTGGTTATTGGCTTGCTGTATATTGCCTAAATTAAGTCTAGGTATGCACCTTGTATCCTTGATACCTCCAAGACTTTTAACTTGAAAGGGTGTTGGATTTTGTCAAAGACTTTTTCAGCATCTAATGAGATGACCATGTGATTTGTTTCTTTCAGTTTGCTTATAGGTGGGTTAAATGGATAGATTTTTATATATTGAACCATCCCTCTATCTCTGGGATAAAGCCTAATTGCTCATGGTGGATAATATTTTTATGTGGGTTTGGATTTAGTTTGCAAGTATTTAATTGTGTATTTTTGCACCAATGTTTATAAGGAAAAAATGGTCTGCAATTTTCTTTCTTTGATGAATCTTTGTGTGGTTTAGATATCAGGGTGAATGTGACCTCATAAAATGAGATTAACAATGTTATTTCTGTTTCTATTTTTGTTGAAAATTTTGAAAAGTATTGGCATTATTAGACTGCTGGAATTCTGTGCAAAAACAATCTTTCCCCAGGTGTTGGTTGGTTGGTCGATTGGTTGGGGGTTTTTTGTTGTTTTTTGTTTGTTTGTTTGTTTGTTTGTTTTGCTTTGTTTTCTGACATTTAATTTCTGCTTCTATTTCTTTAGTGGATATAAGGACTATTTAAATAGTTTACCTGATCTTGATTTAACTTTGGTAAGTGATATCTATCTACAAAACCATTCATTTTGTTTAGATTTTTCCAATATTGTAGAGTACAGGTTTTGAAGTAAGACCTAACAATGCTTTGAATTTCCTCAGAGTCTCTTGTCATGTTCCCCTTTTCATGTAATTTTGTTTATTTGGAAACTATCTCCCTGTCTTTCAGTTAGTTTGGCTAAGGGTTTGGCTATCTTGTTGATTTTTCTCAAAGAACCAGCTCTTTGTTTCTTGGTTTCATTGATTCTTTGTATTGTTTTGTTTGGTTGGTTGGTTATTTGGTTGGTTGGTTGGTTGATTGACTGAATTTTTTTTCCTTAAATTTATTGATTTCAGGTCTGAGTTTAGTTATTTCCTGCCTCTTTGATTATTTCCTACTCTTCTTGGGTTTGTTTGCTCCCTTTTGTCTAGAGCTCTCAGTTGTACTTATAAAGTGCTAATATGAGATCTCACCAATTTCTTTATGAAGGCATTTAGTTCTATGAACTTTCCTCTTAGCAATGCTTTCGTTGTGACACAAAAGTTTATGTATGTTGTGTATACATTTTCACTGAATTCTAAAAAGCCTTTAATTTCTTTCTTTATTTCTTCCCTGACCCAGTTTCACTGAGTGTCATCTAGTGCAGGCAAAGACTAGCAGGAGGTGGCCCACCATTTTTGCATGATTTACAATGGGTGAGCTCGATAGCAAGGTCCCAAAAATACTTTATCTCACCATTGCTTCTTATGATTCCTATGATTATGAAATTAATGTAATAACCCCTTGGCATTAGCTCACCCTATTGATCAGATTTTCTGTAGATCAAAATAAAGATGAACTTTCATGGATTAATGCTGTTTAGATGAGTTAATGATTCTATAGAATTTCTAACTTGATTAAAATAATTTTAAGAAGAAAGTTTTAAGAGATGATTTTAGTTACTTTGCTAGAAAAAAGACACAACAATGATAGGATCAAGAATAGAATGTGTCCACTCCTCATACAGTAAATAAAGGCTGCATAATAAGAAATACAATGGTCTTTCATAATCACATTAAAAAGGGAAATAGACTTGTGACAAATTTTTTTTCACTGAAAAGCATTTAGGTCCAAGGGTGAAGCCACAGGTGAGCACTATGATAAGGCAAGACTATGTAAAAAAAAACTGTTGCTTTGAACTTAATAATGAGCGTGTTAAAATGAAACAACCTCTTTGAACTTAATATCAAAATCCTTCTGTATCTTCCATTTTATGTAACATTTTATCTGAGGTAATTTTCTAAAGAACTTTTTGTCTAAGAAGGTATAAAAAGGACAGAGAAAAGAAATAAAATAAAATAAAAAGAAATAAAGTTGTTGGTTGGATGGTCTGACCTGGTGAGTTCTGCCACATCTGTCCATCTATCCATGAATGCTGTAACAAGATAGTTGAGCTCTGGTGTTGCCTTATTGCCATGGCTCATGGTGACTGTATTTTTTCACTGCCCCTTAGCAATATGGTTGTCCCTGGCATTGGCTAGGTATTACTGATGCTAACAGGACTTCTGAGGGAGTCAGACAAAATCTGACAGTGAATCCCAGGCAAAAGGATGCTGCTCACCTCTGCTGTCTGTGCCCCAGGCAGACCTGGTGGACAGATGATTGGCTGGGGAGCAGACTAAGCTGAGGTTCCCATAAAGTTCCTTGGGAAGGCAGTGGTGGGTTCAAAGAAGGAGGTCATGAGATAGCATGCATCTCACCTCTACGGGATGTGTTCCAGGTCAACCCAATTGGTGTGGGATTGCTAGGGGAGTGATCTAGGTTTGATGTTTCTTCCATTCTCTATTACCTCTGGGAATCAGGACTCTCCTGGAGTCCTACAAGTCTCCTCCAGTGACAAAGAGAGCCATGGGCCAAACATTGGAGGTCAGGAGACTGCATGCAACTTACTTATCTAATTTTTTAAAGGGGAAATTATTGCTTTTGCAGTCAGATTCAGTTCCAAGCAACCATATGGTGTCTCACAACCTTTTGTAACTCCAGTTCTAGGGTATCTGATATCCTCTTCTGTCCTCAGTAGATGCCGAATGAATATGGTATGTGCAGACAAAATATACAGACACATAAAATAAAAATAGATAAGTCTTTTAAAAGAAAAGTAAACAAAACAAAATTGGGCTTTGAAAGGTCAAAGTACAGCAAACGTTATGCAGCTTGTAAGACAGATCCAATGTAAGAACTTAGTCAGTCTGCTGCTAGAAACTATATTCCTCGTGATAATACAAGTGACATATATATCTGGATTATGTTCTACAACCAGACACAGAGCCTCTAAAACATCAGAACTTAAACTTAAGTACATGCATGAGCATATGTGCACACACACACACACACACACACACACACACACACACACACACACACACATGATTACGTGCAAGCTTTTGGGGTGTGAGTACAAGTTCATTTCCAGCTTACTACTACACGGTGCTAATTACTTTCCCCAGTGTGAGAGGATACACTCTGGAGCCCATGTTCCTTAAAGTGATGTTCTCCCTCCTGGGAAGTTCCCAAGGGAAATTCTCCAGGATGCTGGCATGAGACAAGACAGGCCCCTGGGTTTCTCTGTCTACCACTAGTCTCCAGTGTAGTGGAGAAAGCACATCTCTGAAACTAGATTATCATTTCAGGAGGCCTTCTTCAGAGACTGGTTGTCCATGGGACCAGTTTTAAACCTTGATCTTCTCTGTCAACTTCACAGGTAAGCAGGCTAGTGCACACTAATGGAGACACTAATTGCAATGTATTCTAGTGACCATGCTCCTAATCCAGGATCCTGTTATTGTCTCTTCCTCCCCATTTTTCTCCTTGTGCTTTTTCTTCCTTTTCTGTTTCTCTATGTCTGTCTTTACAAGTAAAGGGGTGTGTGTGTGTGTGTGTGTGTGTGTGTGTGTGTGTGTGTGTGTGTGTGTGTGTGTGATTTGTATCTCTTTTTGTACCTTGGGTCAGATATTTGAACTATCTCCTCTGTATAAACATAATCCTAGGGGTTGGGGATTTAGCTCAGTGGTAGAGCACTTGCCTAGCAAGCGCACGGCCCTGGGTTCGGTCCCCAGCTCTGGAAAAAAAAGAAAAAAGAAACACAATCCTAGGCACTTCCCTGAGTTCTTAAATAGTGAAGACCACATCCTAGAATTAGTTACCCATATAATGTTCTCTTCTAGGAAATGAGGAAAGCAGAAGCCAAGCAAACAAAATATTGAACATGCTGCAGCAAGAAGAGGAGCACTCTCCAGCTGTACTATGTCAGTGAGATGCCTCCATTTGTTTTTGTTGCCTGTAAGATTGGGTATTGCAAAGATGGAATTAATCAATATATGTGAAGTTCTTATAGCAATACCCAACACATGTAGTCATAGGGTAATTACCTCTACTGTTTTGATTGAGAATAACCACAAAACAATGGTGCAGTAAAGGGGGTTTCTTTCACTTGGGATCTGGACTAGGTACAGCCAACTCAGTAAAAGACAAAAGCTACTTCTCAAAAATAGATCTTTGAGCAGCTTTGAGAGTCACAATGATGCAACTGTGATTTAAAGGTATGTGTTAGTTGTTCATTTTCCTGGAATTTATATTTTTATAGCCAGTAATGGTTAGGAAAATGACCTACCATCACCAACATAGAAATGAAGCAAAGTGCTCATCACAAATGGTATAGAAACATCAGCCGAACATTCAGCCTAATGGAACATCCACAAAGAGGACCAGGCATGAAGCCTTCAACTTATTATCATAGATAGCCCTGACATCATATTCCAGATAATTTAAGGTTAATGAGTGAGGTTCTGAGGACCTGATAGGTATGGAAAAAACTTGAGAGGAGATAGGGATGTCCCTAGAAGAGACATTAAAACATCTGGCTACTCATTTGGGGGTTTGAAGATAGTGAAGAAGTCATAATGAAGCAATGAACAAGTGGAATGACCTGAGTATTCATGTTTCACCCACATACTGTGTAACACAATTGATTGAGGCAGTATCTTACTTCTAACCTTCTATATAATTTGGATATTGACTTAAATCTAGCAAATCAACTAGCCAGATATTATCTTCTTTGATATGAATGAAACCAAGGTTCATATCAATTGGAAAACATTTAATTATGACTTCTTAATAGCACACTCAAACCTAAAGACAAGTTCTTGTGGATATTAAGTCTATCAGACTCTCTGTAACACTACAAAGAGCCTTTTCTTTAATATCCCAGAATGATCAGAGGGACTTGGAGTATAACTTCACAATAGAATGCACATCACTAGGATGTGAATGGAACTAGAATCCTCCTCCAAATCCATTTTTCAAAATAGAAGGAGGAAAGACAGATCCCAAAATGGAGGTAGCTTTATGGTAGTCTAAGATTATTTTAATTGTAATGTCTATTCACAATTACTGGAGAAAAGACTAAGTGAGCAATACCTAATACAATGGTTAGATGGCTTCTGAAATCAGATACTGGAAGCTTGTCCTCTACACCTCGACTTCTGTGCCCCACAGCAGATAGAGTTGGTATCTTGTAACTGCTATAATTTTAAAATATCTGCTGAATATCAGAGGTTTTCTTCACCTCTTTACTATATTTTAAGAGGGAGTTAAGCCAATATTTAGGAGACCAAAAGCCTGCTCACATCATCTAGAAACCTGAATGAGCTGCTGTCCATTAAGGTCAGACTCACTGGATGTTAAGTAGTGAGAGTGAAACAAAAAGCAGAGCTATCTAATGCCAAAAACACATGAGGACAAGCTTCAACTCATGATAAGAAAGAGCCACTCCCAAGAAAGCAAGTTCCTCTGGATACTGTGGGCATAAAAGCTCTGGAATGGTGAAAGATAGAGTCCAGAGATTATAAGCTCTGTGACTCCAACAAATGCAAAGCTTTTGTGTCAGACCTCCATGCTGAGAGCCAGGAGGCACAGTCTGTGATCTATATATTCACAGCTGTACTTATAAACACTGGCTTGTCATACCTAAGGAACACACCAAGAAGAACAGAAAACTTCCACACACAAACACAGAATTAATAAAAGAGAGGCAAAAGTAAGAATCCTTGAAATAGTAATTACTAAGTGAATTAAAGGAGAAGTAAAAATGGACAGAATAAACAGAGAACACCCTAAAAATTTGGCAGTTTGTTTACATCAAAGAATCTGATGGTGCCTCAAAGGCTTTCAACATGAAGTTAACAGGAAATAAAAATTAGAACAATATGCCACCTTCTCTGGGACCAAAAGACAAGATCTGTAACTCCCATCTGACACAAGAGTGAAAATGGGGTAAAGGCATGAATTTCAGAGCTGAAAGAGGAATTCAGCCTGTATGGGACTCTGCAGAATCCTTAGCTGAGTAATTAAAGAAGTCTGTGCACCCACCATGGCAGATCTGTTTGTCTTGAAGTTGGGGGTGAAAAGTGGACAAATACCAAGTCTTTTCTAAAATTCAGGATTCAATATAGAACCTAAGGTCATGGACTGAGGCTAGGAATTCTGAGAGCTATTTTCAGGACCCAACAGAGTTGAAGTTAGTTTAAGACCTCTGTGGCTGTCATTTCTCAGAAACTAAGAAAGTGGGGCAACACATGGTTGTGTAGTTATCAGTGTGTGATCAGTGCTACAAGCCACATGGAGAAAGTGCTGCCAGACTCTATCTCATGTTCATAAAGGACACATGTAATTAAAGGAGAAAATAGCATGCACACTCATACTTACATGCATGTGTGTCATTATTAATAGATATGGAGAAATCAAATGACTTCCCCAAGACATGAAAAAATACACAATGTTATTAGGTTCAGCTAAATGAAAAAGATCGAATCCTTGACCCTGGGAACATGATACCATTTCATTTATTATAAGTTTGTAGAGAGATGATAAAGTAGCCTCTTAATACCAGAGCAAACAATGTCCCAGGCATGATGGCAAAAGACCCCAAGGAGAAGTGGAATGTGTCTAGAGATTGGAAAGATAATCAGTAAATTTGAAAAGTTTAGTTGTTTTATGTTGAAAGTATATGTAAAGGTTTTCAATTGTCATAAGCTCCAACATAACTCTCCATATTTCATAATGTACTTGAATGTATGTGTGTATACATAGTAACAGCCTATGAAGGAACAAGCAGCATCACAGATAGCCTACACCCCTGTATCTAATGCATTTACAGTGTTTATCAAAGAGTAAACCCTTAAGATATGTACACAAGTCTAGGTCTGGTTATCTATGAAGTACAATTACAGGACAATTCGACCTATTTAATTATAAAATTATGAAAATAAAGTGTTCATTATTTCTTGAAAACAAAAATATGATCTTATCAAAAAATATGAGATCTTTCAATGTTAGCTAATTACATTCTAAAGGATATAAATACTTCAAAGCATCATGTTGTGGGCAACAGACATATGTAATTTTAATATAGCTATCAAATATTAAATGCTATATATACCATAAAGTTATATGTGAAAACTAGTTTTCACTCTCCTGATATCACTTCAGAAGACAACCAGAGGGCTGTGTCAGAGAGTCCCTGTGGGTATCCAAGCAGTGAAGCAATTGATACAAAGAGATAAGAAGGAAAATCCAGTATAAATTGACTTTGTCAACCTGAATCAGACTGTGGGAAGCCCAATGCCAAGCAGTTTATTGTCAACATATCTAAAACACAGTACAATTTGGAGAAATGCTTCAGGCAATAATTCGCTGAATTCCAGGTATACAATAAATCTTAAGTTGTGAATATGTAGAAACTCCTTTACAAAGTAAATGTAAGCACGAGAGTGGGTTCTAAAGCCTAAGGTCTAGAATCTAATGTGGTCTCTAACTGATAAGATATAGATCATCAGGCCATAAAGTCCTTATGACATCTCCTGTAAGGCTGGGTAATGATCTAAAGAGGAAAGAATCTAGAATAATTACTCTGGGGAATTTGGATGAGTTCTGTCTCTTCAAGATAGCAAAAAGGTCACTAAGATGTTGGCAACCTCCATTCTTAGCTTTCTGGATGGAATGAAGGTGTTCAATTTTATCTCCTTCAATTGAGGAGACACCACTGTGGAATTAATATACCTGTTCTCTTAGGGCCACTCTGTGAGTGCAAGGACTTCTGTACCCCCAACAGCTGGGGATATCATTCCATTGGTGAAGGGCTTGCCTTGCCTTCAGGAAGGTCTGTGTCAATCCCCAGACCCATAAGCTCAGAATGGTAGCACATACCTATAGTTCCAGCACTCAGGAAGATGACAAAGTAAGATGAGAAATTCAGCATCATCTTTGGCTGCATAGAATGTACCAGAGAGCCTTGGATACATAAGACCCTGTCTGAAAAATAAAATAAATAAAACATAATCACATGTGTTTGTGCACACACCAACATAAACATATATGAGGTATTTTTTACAAAGTAAGATTTTTCTAAATACATTATCTTCAGACTACAACTTACTCTTGGCACTTAACCAAACAACAGATACTAAGGCAATAGCTATACACTTGCCTGAACAGAAATAGGTCCATGCCTGCCTTTAGACAGCCGGCATCGAAACCACAGCTCTGCTGCTTGCTAAGTGTGGTTTATGGTAAGCTACTGAAAGTTGCTAAACTGTATTTTTTTGATTCATAAAAATGAGAATAATATAAATGTTGCTTCTTAGGACTGAAATGAGAAGTATAATTTTAAAAGCCATCTAACATGCACATAATTACAGTACTACAGTGGATTGAATAGTGATTAAAGTGTCCGGGTACATTAGCCATCTTATTTCTTCAAATACAACATAATCTTGAGTAAGAGGAATACACTACAAATTGTTCTAATTTTTATCAGCATCTAATTTGTATTCATTGTACAGTGTGATTTCTGTGATGCTTTATTTGAATTAGGCCTGTTTACTTCTTTTTTCCATTTATATTATATTTGTTTATTTGTAATTTTAAATTGTATTTGTTTGAAATTGTCCCTTTCAGTCCCTGAGATTTATTTTCAGGTGTCTTTCAGATCTTCTGACCATTTTAAACTAAAACACTTTTCTCTGTTAACATTTTCTAATGTAAGAAGAATATCAATATTTTTGCCACATATGATAGCACATACTTGTAATCTCAGGAATTGAAAAGTAGAGACACAGAGATTGTTATTTCTCAGGCAGCTTATGATAAGATTAAACTCAGGCTCAGGCTTGGGTGCAAACCAAGAGCCTGTCTCAGAAATAGAAACAGTATGAATCTTTTTCTTTTTATCTAGTAGCTAGACAGATTATTGAAATCTTCATAAGTCTTTCATAGTCTTTAAGAGACTATCTTCAATTCCTTAATACACATATTCAAGTTGCTTAAAAAGAATAACAATTGTATATTTGCCAATGTTTATGCCCCTTTTCCTTAGCATTTTATTGGGATATATTGATTGTACAAAATAATGGGTTTCACTGTAACATTTCACTGCCCTCTTGTATACCTGTTCCTCTCCTATTTCCTTTGTAGCCCCCATCTATTTTCACGTCTTCTTTTTCCCCAAGTCGACATATAAGGAAAACATGCAATACCTGGTATTATGTATCTGGCTTATATTCAGTTCTACCCAGTTTCCTCCTAATGGCAAGATAACTTTCATATAGATACGAATAATATGACAATATGTATATACATAGATTCCTTTTATACAGTCATCCATTGATGGACACCTACAATGCATTTTTTTTATTTTTATTTGTCATCAGCTTAACCCACCAAAGGCATTTAGAAGTAAAAGCAAAGTAGCTTAGTAATGACGATAGGGTACCTTGACTTAATCACATATGAAATTTTGGTAAAAATGGGCCCTAAAATTCTAAATATTATGTTATTGTAATATTTAAATATTTAGCATGAAAAGAGTTTGCTAAATTAAAAAGGTAACAAATTTGAGTAATTAATTTAAGCAAATGTCATTCCTGTAGTAATATTTCTATATTAAGGAGGACAGCTAGCTTCAAGATGAAAGAATGCATATTTTTTCTTTCAATGAAAACATTAAACATTAATTATATTTTTCTCTGAAACACTATGGGGTGTTTATCTCAAATGAATGTCTGATAAGTACCACTAATTAATTTAAATGTACATTATTGCACTCTCCATATCATCTTCTTCTTCATCATCATCATCATCATCATCATCATCATCATTATTCTAGAATTCTGGGAAGAAGAGATTTATGAGATCACATGGATGAAGAGAACTTGAACAAGAGTATCCTCACTCAAAGTGGAAATCAACACTTGGTCTCTAAAACCAATGTGAAATGGAAGCTAATGTGTTGGTCAAGAAAAAAATGTGTGTGTATAATATACATATATGTATATGATATATAAGTATATATGGATATGGATATGGATGGCACTAAGAATAACTCCAACAGAAGCATCTCCCAATAAAAGGAGGACTTTCATCTTCTAATTTAGAAGGCAGTTTAGAATTTTTCAACTTGTTACTTCTTTGACATTATTGTTATTTTATTTTTAATATAATTTCTTGAACTAAACATATATTTTAAATCCTAGTGAAAGTCATTGGGATTTCATTGCAGGACAGGATAGGACAGACACTGTCTTGATCAATTTGTCCACATCTTTCCCAAAGCCTTACAACTATATTCAGAGGTAGAGAAATGAACAGTAGCAGCACCTCGGACTTCATCCTGCTGGGTCTCTCTTCCGATCCCTGGATGCAAAAACCCCTTTTTGTCATCTTCATTGTCATGTACCTGGTCACCGTGGTGGGGAATGTGCTTATCATCCTGGTTATCCGCTCTGACACCAAGCTCCATACTCCCATGTACTTTTTCCTCAGCAACTTGTCATTCATGGATATCTGCTTCACAACAGTCATTGTGCCCAAGATGCTAGTGAATGTGCTCTCAAAAACAAAAACTATCTCCTACGTGGGATGCCTAGTACAGATGTACTTCTTTATAGCATTAGCAAACACTGATAGCTACCTGCTGGCTTCCATGGCCATTGACCGATTAGTGGCCATCTGCAACCCTTTACATTATGATGTGGTAATGAGGCCACAACACTGCCTCCTCATGCTTCTGGGTTCTTGCACCATCTCCCATCTACATGCCTTGTTCCGTGTCCTCCTTATGTCTCGACTCTCATTCTGTGCCTCCCATGTCATTAAGCACTTTTTCTGTGACACTCAGCCTGTGCTGAAGCTGTCCTGCTCTGACACATCCTCTAATCAGATTGTAGTCATGACTGAGACTCTGGCTGTCATTGTGACCCCCTTCCTATGTATCCTCTTTTCCTACCTTAGAATCATTGTCACTGTGCTCAGGATCCCCTCTGCAGCTGGAAAGTGGAAAGCCTTCTCTACCTGTGGCTCTCACCTCACTGTAGTGTCTCTGTTCTATGGGAGTGTCATCTATGTCTACTTTAGGCCCCTGTCCATGTACTCAGTGGTGAAGGACCGGGTAGCCACCATTATGTACACAGTAGTAACACCTATGATGAATCCTTTCATCTATAGCCTGAGGAACAAAGATATGAAGAGAGGTTTGAGGAAGTTAAGGGACAGGTTTCACTCATAGAAACATAAAATTATGAAACATAATTGAAAGATGACCTAAGACATTTTTAGGCTGCACTTCCATTCTCTCCATCTCTGTATATATATATATTCTATGAAGTTGTGTTAACCACCAGCACCACTGATCTGGAAGCAAGACAGTGCTCTGTAAATTATCTTGACCAGACTCATGTTCATTCTCAAACTGTACGCTACAGTAATCCAAATTTCAGAAATTTGACCAACTCAATAGATTCATAATTATACATTCAATAAGATGTCTATGCTCTCAGACCTGAAAATTTTAAATTGATTGGTGTTCAGTAGAATAAATTATGTGATCTTAATAGGGAAATTGAGAAAGACACTCTGATCTTTTTTGGGGGGATTTTTATTTATTATTTTTTTCCTTTTTATACACTCCAGATTCAGTCCACCTTCTGACTCTACCATGTCCCATAACTCCTCCCCACTGCCTCTGTCTCCATGAGGATATCTCTACCTCACCCACCCCACTAAATTTCCTGGGACACCCAGGTTCTTGAGGATTAGGTGCATCTTCTCTGACTGAAACCAGATTGCAGAGTCCTCTGCTGTATATGTGTAGAAGCCTCATCTCAGTTAGTGTATGACCCTTATCTTATGAATTGACATCATTCTATACACAGATTAAAAGGTAAAGAAATGAGCAGCACATATCAAATGGTTCAGACATCTTGTTGTATAGAGGACGATAACATGGTAAGACATCTGGCAGATGGTGAAGAAGGCAGTGGATATTAGTTATTCAGTTTAAGAACAAGGAGAAAGCAGCTCTCAGACCCAAAACCTGCCAGCAAAGAGCTGGCCTGCCAGGAGCGCTATCCCTCCTAAGTCCACAACCCAAAAAGGGGACCCCACCTTCTCTCCACTGACTGTCCAAGTAGAGACCCACTGGGAACCCATGGGGTGCAAGAGCCCCAGGCCAACCTAGAACAGGAACCTACAGGTTTCTATCTGCACCCAAAGCTGGGTCTGTCCCACAGACCTAGGAACCAAAACCTGCCTCCAGAGAGTTAGTCTTCCAGAAACATTCTCCCTCCTAAGACCTCAGGTAGGACTCCACTTATTCTCAACTGACTGTCCAAGGGAAGACACACAAGGAGCACACAGGATGCAGGAGCTGCAGGGAGGTTTAGGACAAGACCCTTTCATTCTCCATTTATGCCCTGAGCTGGGGCTGTGCTACAGCTCTCAGACCCAAAAAAAATGCCTAAAAAGAGCTGGTGTCTCAGAAGTGCTATCACCCCTAAGCCCACAGCTCACAGGTGGGATCCCACTTTTCTCTCCACTGAATATACAATGAGAGTACACAGGGTGCAGGTATCTCGCGGCTGCCTAGAACAGGACTCTTCATGTCTCCATCTTTGCCCAAAGCTAAGGCTGTGTTACAGCATTCCAGACCCAAAAGCTGATCTGAGAGGACTGGTCTCCCAGGAGTGCTTGCACTCTTAAGATCACAGACTCACAGGCTTACAAACCCATGAGAAGAACACACTCTAGTCAGAGACAGCAAGACCAACCAACATTAAAGATGTCCAGATGGAGAGAGGCAAGCACAAGAACATAAACAGTAGAAGCCAAGACTACTTGGCATCATCAGAGCCCAGCTCTCCCACCACAGCAAATACTGGATATCCCAGGACACTGGAAAAACAAGATGTGATTTAAAATCACATCTCATGATGATGATAGAGGACTTTAAGAAAGACATAAATGAATCCCTTAGAGAAATACAGAAGAACACAGGTAAACAAGTAGAAGCCCTTAAAAAGGAAATACAAAAATCCCTTACAGAATTACAGGAAAACACAACCAAGCAGGTGAAGGAACTGAACAAAACCATCCAAGTTCTAAACATGGAAATAGAAACAATAAACAATTCGCAAAAGGAGACAACCTCAGAGATAGAAAACCTAGGAAAGAGATCAGGAGTCATAGATACAAGCATCACCAACAGAATACAGAGGTAGAAGGGAGAATCTCAGGGGAAGAAACACCTAGAAAACATTGATACAATAGTTAAAGAAAATGCAAAATAAAAAAAGATCCTAACCCAAACATCCAGGAAATCGAGGACACAAGGAGAAGACCAAACCTAAGGATGATAGGTACAGAAGAGAACGAAGTTTCCCAACTTAAAGGACCAGTAAATATCTTCAAAATATTATAGAAGAAAACTTCTCTAACCTAAAAAGAAATGCCTATGAAATATGAGAAACCTACATAACTCCAAATAGATTGAGCCATAAAAGTAATTATTCTCATCATATAATAGTCAAAATACCAAATACACAAAACATAGAAAGGCAGACCTATCAGAATTACACCAAACTTCACAACAAAGACAATGAAAGCTAGAAGATCCTTGTCAAATGTCATACAGAACCTGAGAGAACACAAATACCAGCCCAGGCTACTATGTCTAGCAAAACTCAATTAACATAGATGGAGAAACCAAGATATTTCATGACAATACCAAATTTATACAAGATCTTTCCACAAATCCCACCCTACAAAGGGTAATAGGTGGAAAACACCAACATAAAGAGGGAAACTGCAACCTAGAAAAAGCAAGAAAGTAATATTCTTGCAACAAACACAAAAGAAGACAGCCACACAAACATAATTCCATCTCTAACAACAAAAATAACAGGAAACAACAATCACTATTCCTTAATATCTCTTAACATCAATAGACTCAACTGCCCAATAAAAAGGCGTAAACTAACAGACTGGATACGGAAAGAAGACCCAGCATTTTGCTGCATACAGGAAACATACCTCAGTGACAAAGACAGACACTACTCAGAGTAAATGATGGAAAACAACTTTCCAAGCAAATGGTCTCAAGAAGCAAGTTGGAGTAAGCAATCCTAATATCGAATAAAATTGAGATTCAACCAAAAGTTATCAAAAAAAAAAGATAAGGAAGGACACTTCATACTCATCAAAGGAAAAAAATCTACCAAGATGAACTCTCAATACTAATTATCTATACTCCAAATACAAGGTCACCTACATTCATAACAGAAACCTTAATAGAGCTGGAAGCATACATTGCACCCCAAACAATAATAGTGGGAGACTTCAACATCCCACTCTCACCAAGGACAGATCATGGAAACAGAAACTAAACAGAGACACAGAGAAACTAACAGAAGTTATGAATCAAATGGATTTAATTGGTAACTAAATGTAAATAAGAAATACTTAAGCTAATAAAGATGGAAAAAAAGTAACACTGCATCATCTAGCAATGGATATGTAGAGGTCTCATAGAGTTACTTATAGGTATAGTAAGTGTGATCACAAAAATAAAAGTATTTTTAAATTTGAAATTTATGAAAATGGAAGAGCCTTTAGATTTTTATAGCAAAATAATATATGATATATAATTAATTATGTGAATAAATATATTTATGACCAAAAAAAGAACATTTAATCCTAAAACAAAAGAATATACCTTCTTCTCAGCAACTCATGGTACTTTCTCCAAAACTGAACATATAATTGGTCACAAAAGAAGCCGTAATACTTAAAAGTTGATTGAAATAATCAAATGCATCCTATCAGATTACCATGGAATAAGTCTGGTCTTCAATAACAACAAAAACAACAGAACACCCATATGCACAAGAAAGCTGAACAACACTCTATCAATGACTACTTGGCCAAGGAAGAAATAAAAAAAAACAAACTAAAGATATTTTAGAATTTGATGTAAATGAACACACAACATACACAAACTTATGAAATACAATGAAAGCTGTGCTTATAGAAAAACTCATAGCTCTGAGTGCCTCCAAAAAGAAACAGGAGAGAGCATAGGTATATGCTGCTTGACACCACACCTGAAAGATCTAGAAAAAAAAAGAAGCAAATTCACCCAATAGGAGTAGATGGCAGGAAATAATCAATCTCAGAGCTGAAAACAACCAAATAGAAATAGAAAATTTTTTTTTCAAAGAATTAAATAAAATCTGGGATTTGGTTCTTTGAGAAAGTCAACAAGATACAAAAACCCTTAGCCAGACTTACCAGAGGGCATAGAAACAGTATCCAAATTAATAAAATCAGAAATGAAAAAAAGCAATAGCAAAAGAAACTGAGGAAATTCCAAAAATCATCAGATCCCATTACAAAAGCCTATAGTCAAAAAGAACTGGAAAATCTGGAAGAAATGGACAATTTTCTAGACAGATACCAAGTACCAAAGTTAAATCAAGATTAGATGAACCATCTAAACAGTCCTATAATTCCTAAAGAAATAGAAGCAGTTATTAAAAGTCTCCCAACCAAATAGAGCCCAGAACCACATGGGTTTAGCGCAGAATTCTATCAGATGTTCATAGAAGACCGCATACCAATATTGAGCAAACTATTCCACAAAATAAAAACAGAAGGAGCACTACGCAATTCCTTCTTTGAAGTCTCAATTACGCTATAGGTAAACTACACAAAGACCCAACAAAGAGAACTTCGGACCAATTTCCCTTATGAATGTCAACGCAAAAATACTCAATAAAATTCTCTCAAAACAAATCCAAGAACACGTCAAAACGATTGTCCCTCATGATCAAGTAGGTTTCATTCCAGGGATGCAGGGATGGTAATGCAGCAGCCAAGGTTCATCTACACAATGGAATATTACTCAGCTATCAAAACAATGAATTTATGAAATTCATAGGCAAATGGATGGAACTGGAAAATATCATCCTGAGTGAGGTAACCCAATCACAGAAAAACACACATCGTATGCATTCATTGATAAGTGGATATTAGCCCAAATGCTTGAATTACCCTAGATGCACAGAACACATGAAACTCAAGAAGGACGACCAAAATGCGAATGCTTCACTCCTTCTTTAAAAGGGGAACAAGAATACCCTTGAGAGGGAATAGGGAGGCAAAGTTTAGAACAGAGGCAGAAGGAACACCCATTCAGGGCCAGCCCCACATGTGGCCCATACATATACAGCCACCAAACTAGATAAGATGGATGAAGCAAAGAAGTGCAGGCTGACAGGAGCCAGATGTACATCTCTCCTGAGAGACACAGCCAGAATACAGCAAATACATAGGTGAATGCCATCATTAAACCACTGAATTGAGAACGGGACCCCCGTTGAAGGAATCTTAGAAAGGACTGAAAGAGCTTGAAGGGGCTTGAGACCCTATATGAGCAACAATGCCAATCAACCAGAGCTTCCAGGGACTAAGTCACTACCCAAAGACTATACATGGACTGACCCTGGGCTCCAACCTCATAGGCAGCAATGAATAGCCTAGTAAGAGCACCAGTGGAAGTTGAAGCCCTTGGTCCTGTCAAGACTGAACCCCCAGTGAACGTGATTGTTGGGGGGAGGGCGGTAATGTGGAGAGGATGAGGAGGGGAACACCCATATAGAAGGGGAGAGGGAGGGGTTAGGGGGATGTTGGCCTGGAAACCGGGAAGGGGAATAACAATCGAAATGTAAATAAGAAATACTCAAGTTAATAAAGATGAAAAAAAAAAAAAAAAAGCTACAGGGCAGCTGCCAGTTCTTAAATTTACAGGAAGGCTTACTGTTTTGGACCCCTGTAGAATCCCCCAAAGCTGATAGGCAAAGGAAACAATCCCATTGGACAAAGTGTTTCTCCTCTTTTCTGTAATGGGCAATCAGATGGTACTTCCCCACCCCCAGAGCGTTGTTCCTACAGCTTCCCACAGCTGGTCACCTGCCAGGTGGCCTGTGGTAAGCTCAGTCAAACTCCTGCATCCTACCTCCCCAAGCAGTGAGTGGTGCCCTGTGGTGGAGCAGACACGGGAGCCCCACCCACCCCAACCCAACAACTACTTCTCACTCCCTCTGGCCCTGACTGTGTTATGAAGACTCTATTCTTCCTTTGACCTTTTCTTCAAAGTTGGCCTTTTGATCTCCTTTCAATATACATTTAAGATTTACCATCACCAATCAGGCAGTGTGTACCACCTGAGATGAGTCCTCTAACACAGATACAGCAGAGAGCTCTCAGGTCTCGGTTCAGTAAGAGAAGATACAGGTAACCCTCAAGAGATTGGAGGCCCCAGGAAGTTTAGAACTCTGGTGGTGTGGGTGGGTGGAGACATCCTTGTGGAGATGGGGGAGATATATATGTATGTATATATGTTTACCAACCAAGAAAAAACAAGTGGGAAAACACAGAGATCAGTCTGCTTAGAGTACACCACCACAGCCTCAGCATGGCAGAGCAGGCCACACACACACACACACACACACACACACACACACACATAACTGGGCCAATCAAAAACAATGGGGAAACACACCTGAAACACAAAAAGTTTTCAGGATTTGTTTAAATGCTTGTTCTCCCTAACAGGAACACCTAAGACAATATTCATGTTTCTCAGCCCAAAATATTTTCATGTCTCTTTATTTAAATATTTATTTTCTCCCTGACACTCATGATTTATGTCAAAAAATTTTCCAATTTTTTTAAGGTTAAAAGTCATCTAATCTACTCTCATGTGTCAAACCAACTATACTGATAACCATTATTTAATCTTTAATTAACAACAAGTTTTCTTTCACAAACTGTTACTGCCTATCCCGGGTACATAATTAACATGATATTTTCTTTTTTAGCCATCCAAAGCAGACTTAAAGGATGCTTTCCATGCCTAAACTTCTCAAACACCCTTGCTTTTCTAGGATCATAACAACAAATAATCTGCTGGGGTTCTGCTCCTCTCTTGTGATCATTCTATAGGTTTATCTACAGTGCTGATCCCACAGATCCAGCTGAGACTGAACGCCATCTCCTCAGATCTGCCTGGGACAACAATGCTGCCTTTCTACAAACACCTCATCTGACTGAAGACTTCTGAGACACACCCTGAGATCCACAGATGACAGCTGAGACCCACAGAAGACAAACTTGAGAACTTCCAGCTACAGATGTGCTGGGGACAACATACGATGACAGAGACTGCCAGCAGTAGGCTGGGATGGAGGCATCTCAGAAGCCCGCTGCAGCTCCTCATAAAGTAGGGTAGCTTCTGGGACCCTGAGATGCAGGAGACACATCCCTCCAGGGGACCCGCCCTCTGAAATAAGAGGCTACCTGCAGTAGGCCAGGATAGAGACATCTCAGTAGCCCAGAGCAGCTGTGTAAAAACTGGTTGTTCCCATTTCTCCTAACCTTAGCCCTGGACAAGGGCTGTATAGATTTAATTTGTGCGTGACTGCCTTTCAGTTGGCCTTGGTGTGCACAATTATTCTATTATATCTGACTTTCCTACTTCTTTCTCCTTCTGCTCTGGTGAATTCTGTGAAACTAGATGTTCCTTGATGTAATGATTCTTAAACAATTGGAAATTGAGGTACAGGGGCACAGTACAGCAGAGCCCTAATGGCCCATGTGCATGCTGTGTGTTCCTATCTTGGAAACAATGTAATAATTGCACAATAGTAGTTCACAGATTAATGCTTGACTTGCAAAGAAACGTTAAAGAAATTGTTAGAAAATGAATTAGAGCCAACATTGGGACCCTAAGAAAGGAAACAGTTATTGAAGTTAGGAGATAAGTTTTATATAACATTTGAGAGTGGTTCCTAGATAAGGAAGTATAGAATATATAAAATTATACACTAGTAAATGTAAGTCAAAATACTGGGACTCTTATGAGAGTCATTGTGTGCAAGGGACAGAAAGCTAGAAGAACTATTGAGTTTAAGGGTTAACTGGATTCTTTCTGACCACTGTGTGGCAGCTTTGCCCATGTCATTTATCATTAGAGCTTCGCAGGAAAATGCAAGTAGCTGACCTCGGAACTTTGAGCTCTGAAGTATAATAAGTTAAAAGTTAAAGTTTAAATAATGATAAGTTTACAGTTATTATATTTTGGCCAAAGGCCTGGGAATAAGGGAAGCTTGAAACTTTAGGGAACAATTTTAATTCTTGGTTCTTTATGGGATGTGGTTATTCTTTTGAATTTGATTTGGCAATATTATACACATAAGGGAGCAAATGTGAAACAAATCCAAGAATGAATGTGAGAGTGAATTTGAGAGCAAATGAGAGAGCAAATGTGAGAGCGAATGTGAGAGAGAATGAGAGAGCATGAGAAGAGCGTGTGAAGAGTAAATGAAGAGAGAATGTAAAGTGTATATTAAGATTGTGTGTGTGAGTGAAAGGAGAGTCCATGTGGTGTGTGTGAGATATGTGCGAGGTGTGTATGAAGAGTGTGTGTGAGAATGAAACAGTAATGGACAGAGGTGTGCATGAGTGTAGGAGTTCAAGAAAAGAAAACTGCAATTAAAAAAAGCAGAGTGCACAAGAGAATGCAGAGTGCAGAGTATGTGCAGAAAGAGAGAAAGAGAGAGAGAGAGAGAGAGAGAGACAGAGAGACAGAGAGACAGAGAGACAGAGAAACAGAGAGAGACAGAGAAACAGAGAGAGACAAAGACAGAGAGAGACAGAGAGAGAAACAGAGACAGAGAGAAACAGAGAGAGACAGAGAAACAGAGAGAGACAGAGACAGACAGAGAGAGAGAGAAACAGAGAGAGACAGAGACAGACAGACAGACAGACAGAGAGAGAGAGAGAGAGAAACTTTAAGCCTTGAGATTGCCTGTCAGTTTGTACCCAAAAGGTAGTCTGTGTATATTTATTATGCACCTTCCAGATATCCCTGCTTCCAGTTGAGAACTCCAATCCTGTGTTGAGGCTGGACCCCAGCACAGATGAACTTTCTTGCCAAGGACAAATGGCTACTGAACTTAGGGAAGTTACATGAAAGTAAGTAAAATATGATGTCTGGCTAGATTAGTCTAATGTTATTTAAAACCAATATTAATACCCTCAAGCTGTATAACTCATGGAACAATTACTTGGTTCAATGATCCTTCATCCACCCAAACCCCATCCTCATACTTCATTACCCCTCTAGTTTGGTTTTGCTACCCCTCTGGTCTGTTTAATGTTTTCTTTTGATACTTCAATCTCACCCAAATTTTTCACTACAAATGACACCTCACATTTAAAAAAAGTAAAAGAAGGAGTTGTAGAGCAATGGGTTGTGAAAGGTACCCTGATCTCTGATCGAGATAGGTCAAATCCCCAGGGACACTGAAAGCAATGGCGGGAGCATTCTCAGTCTCCCAGGAGATCAGGCCCCTCACAGAGCTAACAGTCACCCCACAACCTCCTATAGAGAGATTTGAGACAGATCAGTCACATAGGGCAACACCTCAAGCCCTTCCTCCATTGGTGAGGATGTGACCACAGGTAACATAGGCTCAAGACAGAACAGTCAGAAGCAGAACCACACCCCCAAATATGTAGATGAAGTAATCCCAAGATCTAAGGCCAAACCAATAGGAAGTACCTGCTTCCAGACCCTGACCCATCCACAAAATATTTAAGAATCCTGTTCAGAAAGATTAAGGTGTGCAGGAATTATTGCATCATCTGAGAGCTTCTGTCATAAGAGCTGTAACACTGCCACATGGGAAAGGGATCTGCTCTCCCCAAGTCACCTCCAGAAGCTCCCCTGTACCTTCACTGGCTAGTCAGTCCCCAGATGACTCAGCCTGGCATGACATCCCATGAAAGTAGCAGGATGTGGAGCAGCACCAGCACATGCAGCAAAAGATGTTTCCTCTTCCTGCCTGAGTTCTCTCCACTTCTCCTGAGCCTGTGCACCTAGTTGGACCAGATCTCAATGGAAAGACACCAGCACACAATCCCACAGTCAAGGCGATACAAATTGAAAAGGAAGAAGTCAAACTATCACTATTTGCAGATGATATGATAGTATATTTAAGTGACCCCAAAACTTTCACCAAAAAACTCCTACAGCTGATAAACAACTTCAACAAAGTGGCTGAATGTAAAATTAACTCAAAAAAATTAGTAGCCTTCCTTTACGCAAAGGATAAACAAGTCAAGAAAGAAATTAAGAAAATGACACACTTCACAGTTGCCACAAATAATATAAAATACCTTGATGTGACCAAGCAGTAAAAGATCTGTATGACAAGAACTTCAAATCTCTGAAGAAAGAAATCAAAGAAGATATCAGAAGATAGAAAGATCTCCCATGCTCATAGATTAATAGGATTTATATAGTAAAAATTGCCATCTCCCCAAAAACAATCTACAGATTCAATGCAGTCCCCATCAAAATTCCAACTCAATTCTTCATAGGGTTAGAAAGAGCAATTTACAAATTTATTTAGAATAATGAAGAAACCCAGGATAGTAAAAACTATTCTCAACAATAAAAGAACTTCTGGGGTAATCACCATCCCTGATCTCAAGCTGTACAACAGAGCAGTCATGAGAAAAACTGGAAAGTATTGGTACAGAGAGAGGCACATAGATCAATGCAATAGAATTGAAGACCCAGAAATGAACCCATACACCTATGGTCACTTGATCTTTGACAAAGGAGCTAAAATTATCCAATGAAAAAAAGACAGCATTTTCAACAAATGGTGCGGGTTTAACTGGAGGCCAGCATGTAGAAGAATGCAAATTGACCCATTCATATCTCCTTGTACAAAGCTCAAGTACAAGTAGATCAAAGACCTCAACAGAAAATCAGATACACTGAAACTAATAAAAGATAAAGTGGGGAAGATCCTTGAACACATAGGCACAGGGGAAATTTTACTGAACAGAACACTAAATGACTTATCCTCTAAGATCAACGATAGACAAATGGGACCTCAAAAAATTGAAAAGCTTCTCTAAGGCAAAGGACACTGTCAATAAGATAAAATGGCAACCAACAGTTGAGGAAAGTTCTTTATGAATCCTACATCTGATAGAAGGCTAACATCTAATACATACAAAGAACTCAAGAAGGTAAATTCCAGAGAATCAAATGATTCTATTAAAAATGGGGTAGAGAGCTAAACAAATAATTTTCAACTGAGGAAAACCAAATAGATGAGAAGCACCTAAAGAAATGTTCAACACCCTTAGTAATCAGGGAAATGCAAACTAAAACAGCCTTGAGATTCCACCTCGCACCAATCAGAATAGCTAAAATCAAAACTCAAGTGACAGTAGGTACTGGCAAGGGCATGGAGAAATAGCAAGACTCCTCCATTATTGGTGGGATTGCAAGACCCCCTGTCTCAGGTTAACAGACACGCCCATGGTCTTTACCATTACCTTGTCCCTTTTTACAAGGTTTATTCACTGCTGGCCCAAGTCTTCTTTCTTTCCTTCACATGTGCTTCCAATATTTCTGGTGTCCTTCACAGCATCCCGCTTACTGGGGTTCCAGTATTGTGGTGCCATTCACTCAATACATTCCTTTCCCTTCACCAGCCAGTTTCCTGGGACTATCCAGTCAGGAGCTCCTCTCTTTCCTGAGCTCTTTCAATCCTTTCTCTAATGAAAATGAATACACAACATACCAAAATTCATAGGACACAATGAAATCAGTGATAAGAGGAAAACTAGTAGATTTAAGTGCATCCAAAAAGAAACTGGAAAGAGCATACACAAGCACCTTGACAGCATGCCTGAAAGTTCTAGAACAACAAGAAGCAAATATGCCCAAGAGGAGTAGACAGCAGACAGTGGGAAATAATCAAACTCTGCGTTGATATCAGCAAAGAGTGAAAACAAAAGCAAAAAAAAAAAAGGAGAGAGATGGTTCTTTGGGGAAATCAACAAGATAAACTGTTATCAAGACTGACCAGAGGGAACAGATAAAGTATCCAAATAAACAAAATCAGAAATGAAAGGTGAAACAACAGAAACTGAGAAAATTCAAAAAATCATCAGATCTTACCAGAAAAGCCTATACTCAACAAAATCAGAAAATCTGGATGAAATGGACAATTTTCTAGACAATCAAGTACCAAAGTTAAATCAGGATCAGATATACCATCTAAACAGTCCCATAACCCCTAAGGAAATAGAAGCAGTAATTAAAAGAATCCCAACCAGGAAAACCCAAGACCAGATGGGTTTCATGCAGAATTCTATCAGACCCTCAAAGAAGATCTAATACCAACATCCTTCAAACAATTCCAGAAAATAGAAAAAAAAAAGAACACTATCCAATTCTTTCTATGAGGCCACATTTACATAAACCACACAAAGACTCAACAAAGAAAAGAACTTTAGACCAATTTCCCTCATGAATATTAGCACAAAAATACTCAAAAAATTCTTGCAAACCAAATCCAAGAACACATCTAAATGATCATTCACTATGATCAAGTAGGCTTCAACCAAAGGATGCAAGGATGGTTCAATATATGGAAATCTATCCATGTAATCCACTATATAAACAAATTCAAAAAACTTACTTAATCATCTCATTAGATGATACTAAGAAAGTATTTGACAAAGTTCAACACCCCTTCAAGATAAAAGTCTTGGAATGATCAGGAATTCAAGGATCATACCTAAACAAAGTAAAAGCAATATACAGCAAACCAATAGCCAACATCAAATCAAATGGAGAGAAACTTAAAGCAATCCCATTAAAATTAGGGACTAGACAAGGCTACCCACTCTCTCTCTACCTATTCAGTACAGTACTTGAAGTCCTAAACAGAGCAATTAGACAAGAGAAAGTCAAAGGGATACAAATTGGGAAAGAAGAAGTCAAAATATCACTTTTTCCAGATGTTATGATAGTATATTTACGTGACCCCAGAAATTGCATAAGAGAACTCCTAAACCTTATAAACAACCTCAGAAAAGTGGCTAGATATAAAAATAATCAAGACAAATCAGTATTCTTCCTCTACTCAAAGGATAAACAGATAGAGAATGAAATTAGGCAAACAATACCTTTCATAATAGTCACAAATAATATAAAATATCTTCGTGTGACTATAACCAAGCAAGTGAAATATCTGAATGACAAGAACTTCAACTCTCTGAAGAAAAAATATCGTAAATTTCAGAAGATGGAAAGACCTCCCATGCTCATGTATTGGCAGGATTAATATAGCAAAAATGGCCATCTTTCCAGAAAACAATCTACAGATTCAATGAAATCCCCATCGAAATTCTAACTCAGTTCTTCATAGAGTTAGAAAGAACAATTTGCAAATTTATTTGAGATAAAAAAGAAAACCCAGGATAGCATTAACTATTCTCAACAATAAAGGAATTTCAGGGGGAATCACCATCCCTGATTTCAAGCTCTATTACAGAGCAATACTGATAAAAACTGGAAGGAATTGATACAGAGAGAGGTAGATAGATCTATGGAATAGAATTGAAGACTCAGAAATGAACCCATACACAGATGGTCACTTGATCTTTGACAAAGGAGCTAAAAGCAGCCAGTTGAAAAGAAGACAGCATTTTCAACAAATGGTGCTAGTTCAATTAGAGGTCAACATGCAAAGTGATCCATTCTAATCTTCTAAAAGCTCAAGTACAAGTGGGTCAGAGACTTCCACATAAAACAAGATACACTGAAACTAATAGGAAATAAAGCAGGGAAGAGCCTTGAACATATCACACAGGGGAAATTTTCCTGAACAGAACATCAATAGCTTATGCCCTAAGATCAAGAATCAACAAATGGGACCTCATAAAATTGCACAACCTCTGTAAGGTAAAGGACACTTTCAACAGAACAAAACTGAAACCAACAGACTGGGAAAAGAACCTTACCAATCCTACTTCTGATAGAGGGCTAATATCCAATAGGTATATAAAGAAATCTAGAAGTTAGACTCCAGAGTATCAAATACCCCTATTAAAAACTGGGATACAGAGCTAAACAAAGAAACTTCAACTGAGGAATACCAAATGGCTGAGAAGCACCTAAAGAAATGTTCAACATCCTTAGTCATCAGGGAAATGCAAATCAAAACAACCTTGAGATTCCACCTCACACCAGCCAGAATAGCTAAGATAAAAAAACTCAGGTGACAGCAGATGCTGGCGAGGATGTGGAGAAAGAGGAACACTCCTCCATTGTTGGTGGGATTGCAGACTGGTACAAACACTCTGGAAATCAGTCTGGAGGTTCCTCAGAAAATTGGACATTGCACTATTTGAGGACTCAGCTATATCTCTCCTGGGCATATACCCAAAAGATGCTCCAACATACAACAAAGACACATGCTCTACTATGTTCATAGCAGCCTCCTTTATAAAAGCCAGAATCTGGAAAGAACCCAGATGCCATTCAAAAGAGGAATGGATATAGAAAATGTGGTACATCTACACAATGGAATATTACTCAGCTAACAAAAACAATGACTTCATGAAATTCATAGACAAATGGCATGAACTAGAGAATATCCTGAGTGAGGTAATCCAATCACAGAAAAAACACACTTGGTATGCACTCACTGATAAGTGGATATTAGCCCAAAAGCTAGAATTACCCAAGATGCAATCCATGGACCACATGAAGCTCAAGAAGAAGGACAACAGAAATGCAGATGTTTCACTCCTTCTTAAAAGGGGGAACAAAAATATCCATAGGAGGGGATATGGAGGCAAAGTTTAGAGCAGAGACTGAAGGAATGGCCATTCAGAGTCTGCTCCACATGTGTCCCATATATATGCAGCCACCAAAATTAGATAAGATTGATGAAGTTAAGAAGTGCATGCTCACAAGAACTGGATATAGATATCTCCTGAGAGCGACAGCCAGAACATGTCAAATACAGAGGGAAATGCCAGCAGCAAACCACTGAACTGAGAATAGGAGCCCCATTGGAGGAATTAGAGAAAGGATTGAAAATGCTGAAGGGCCTTGCAACCCCATAAGAACAACGCCAACCAACCAGAGCTTCCAGGGACTAAACCACTGCCCAAAGACTATACACAGACTGACCCATGACTCCAACTGCATATGTACCAGAGGATGGCCTTGTTGGGCACCAATGGAAGGAGAAGCCCTTGGTCCTGTCAAGATTAGACCCCCAGTGTAGGGGAATGTTGGGGGGGGAAGGCGGCCTGGATGGGGAGGGGAACACCCTTATAGAAGAAGAGGAGAGGGGATGGGGGCTTATGAACAGGAAACCAGAGAAAGGGAATAAAATTTGAAATGTAAATGAAGAAATATTCTGTAAAAGGAAAAGAAAAAAGTATTAAACACACACACACACACACACACACACACACACACACACACACACACATACACACACACAAAATGACATGGCATTTCATGCACACTGATGGCCAAAATAAAAAAAAGACAGGCAATAGTCAACACTGGTAAGGATCTGAGAACTAGGGTCCTTCGAGAATTGCTGTTAGGGTGTGAAATGGTACAGTTAGCAAACAACTTGCAGGTTTCTTCAAATGTAAAATAGTAATTTGCCAGCTTCATGATCTAGCCATTCTGCTTTTAAGTCTGGGGGAAAAAGTTAAATGTACACCCACACAGACTTGTATTTGAATGTTTTTAATAGATCATTCACAGTATAAAAATGAAAATTGAAAAAAAAAACTCAGGTGACAACAGATGCTGGCAGGGACATGGAAAATTAGGAAGACTCCTCCATGTTGGTAGGATTACAAGCTGGTACAACTATTCTGGAAATCAGTCAAGTGGTTTCTCAGAAAATTGGACACAGTACGACCTGAGGACGCACCTATTTCATTCCTGGGCAAATACCTAAATGATACTCCAACACATAACAAGAACACATGCTCCACTATGTTCATAGCAGCCTTATTTATAATAGCTAGAAACTGGTAAGAACCCAGATATACAACAGAGGAATGGATACAGAAAATGAGGTACATTTACACAATGGAGTACTACTCAGCTAACAAAAACAATGATTTCATGAAATTCATAGGCAACAGATGGAATTATAAAATATCAGCCTGGTTCAACTGGAGGTCAACATGTAGAAGAATGCAGATCGATCCATGCTTATCACCCTGTACAAAGCTTAAGTCCAAGTGGATCAAGGACCTCCACATCAAACCAGATACACTCAAACTAATAGAAGAAAAACTAGGGAAGCATCTGGAACACATGGAAACTGGAAAAAATTTCCTGAACAAAACACCAATGGCTTATGCTCTAAGATCAAGAATCAACAAATGGGATCTCATACAACTGCAAAGCTTCTGTAAGGCAAAGGACACTGTGGTTAGGACAAAACAGCAACCAACAGATTGGGAAAAGATCTTTACCAATCCTACAACAGATAGAGGGCTTATATCCAAAATATACAAAGAACTCAAGAAGTTAGACCACAGGGAGACAAATGACCCTATTAAAAATGGGGTTCAGAGCTAAACAAAGAATTCACAGCTGAGGAATGCCGAATGGTTGAGAAACATCTAAAGAAAAGTTCAACATGTTTAGTCATCAGGGAAATGCAAATCAAAACAACCCTGAGATTTCACCTCACACCAGTGAGGATGGCTAAGATCAAAACTCAGGTGACAGCAAATGCTGGCGAGGATGTGGAGAAAGAGGAACACTCCTCCATTGTTGGTGGGATTGCAGACTGGTACAACCATTCTGGAAATCAGTCTGGAGGTTCCTCAGAAAATTGGACATTGAACTACCTGAGGACCCAGCTATACCCTCTTTGGGCATATACCCAAAAGATGCATAACATATAAAAAAGACACGTGCTCCACTATGTTCATCGCAGCCTTATTTATAATAGCCAAAAGCTGGAAAGAACCCAGATGCCCTTCAACAGAGGAATGGATACAGAAAATGTGGTACATCTACACAATGGAATATTACTCAGCTATCAAAAACAATGACTTTATGAAACTCATAGGCAAATGGATGGAACTGGAAAATATCATCCTGAGTGAGGTAGCCCAATCACAGAAAAACACACATGGTATGCACTCATTGATAAGTGGATATTAGCCCAAATGCTTGAATTACCCTAGATGCACAGAACACATGAAACTCAAGAAGGGTTACCAAAATGCAAACACTTCACTCCTTCTTTAAAAGGGGAACAAGAATACCCTTGGCAGGGAATAGGGAGGCAAAGATTAAAACAGAGACAGAAGGAACACCCATTCAGAGCCTGCCCCACATGTGGCCCATACATATACAGCCACCCAATTAGACAAGGTGGATGAAGCAAAGAAGTGCAAGCGGACAGGAACCTGATGTGGATCTCTCCTGAGAGACACAGCCAGAATACAGCAAATACATAGGCGAATGCCAGCAGCAAACCACTGAACTGAGAACGGGAACCCATTGAAGGAATCAGAGAAAGGACTGGAAGAGATTGAAGGGGCTCAAGGCCCCATATGAACAACAATGCTAATCAACCAGAGCTTCCAGGGACTAAGCCACTACCCAAAGACTATACATGACTATACTATACTGACTCTGGACTCTAACCTCATAGGTAGCAATGAATAGCCTAGTAAGATCACCAGTGGAAGGGGAAGCCCTTGGTCCTGCTAAGACTGAACCCCCAGTGAAGATTGTTGGGGGAAGGGCGGTAATGGGGGGAGGATGGAGAGGGGAACACCCATAAAGAAGGGGAGAGGGAGGGGTTACGGGGATGTTGGCCCGGAAACCAGGAAAGGGAATATGAAGGCACAGTATACCCAAATTTGTAAAACACAGTGAAATCAGTGCTGAGAGGAAAACTCAGAGCTCTGAGTGCCTCCAAAAAGAAACTGAAGAAAGCTTGACAGCACACCTAATAGCTCTAGAACAAAAAGAAACAAATACATCCAAGAGGAGTAGAAGGCAGGAAATAATCAAACTCAGGGCTGAAATCAACCAAGTAGAAACAAACAGAAATATGCAAAGAAACAACAAAACCAGGAGGATTTTCTTGGAGAAAATCAACAAGATAGATAAACCTTTATCCAGATTAACCAGAGGGCACAAAGAGTGTATCCAAATTAACAAAATCAGAAATCAAAAGAGAGACATAACAACAGACTCTGACAAAATATCCTCAGATCCTACTACAAAAGTCTGTATTCAACAAAACTGGAAAATCTGGAGGAAATGGACAATTTCTAGACAGATACCAAGTAGCAGAGTTATTATCAAGATCAGTGAAACCATCTAAATAATCTCAAAACTCATAAAGAAATAGAAGCTGTTATTAAAAGTCTCTTATTAAAATTCTCTCAACCAAAAAAAGCCCAGGACCCGGTAGGTTTTGTGCAGAATTCAATCAGACCTTCAAAGAAAATCTAATATGAATACTTTGCAAACTATTCCACAAAATAGAACAGGAGGAGCACCATCCAGTTCCTTCTATGAAGCCACAATTATGCTTGTACTTAAACCACACAAAGACGCAACAAAGAAAGAATTTCAGACCAATTTTCCTTATGAATATCGACACAAAAATACTCAAAATTCTCACAAACCGAATCCAAGAACACATGAAAATGATCAGCCATCATGATCAAGTATGATTCATTCCAGGGATTCAGAGAAGGTTCACTATATGGAAATTCATCAACATAATCCACTACGTAAGCAAACTCTAAGAAGGGGTGGGAGAGGGAATAGGGGGTTTATGGACAGGAACCCGGGAAAGGGAATAACATTTGAAATGGAAATAAAGAAATATATCCTATTAAAAAAAGAAAAAGAGAGAGAAGTTGTTCTCAGGAACCAAGAAACTAGGAGGTGTTTACTGGTGCAGGATTTAGGGCCCCTTAGGGCAATGAAACTATCCTGTACACTGCAGTACTACATACATGTCTTTATACACTGACTACCAAATTTAAACTGAAGGTGAACCTTAATGTGAACAAACTCTAGGAATAGGTGGTAATACTGTATCAGCATAAGTTTATCTGTTGCGATACATATGATGATGCTAGTGATGTTGCCAGGGAGGCAGGCTCTCCATGAGTAGGAGCAGGAGGTCTGTGGGTTTGCTATGAATCTACTTTGTAAGTTATCATTTTTTAAAAATGAAAAATAAAGAGAAAAATAACATACCTATATAACTTTTTATTTATACCACTTAGAAATTAAGATAATATACATTCATGGGGTTAAATAATTTGGGCAGATTCATTCACATAGTAATTTGAGAAATTGGGGTTCAGGTATGAGCTATCTAGCTTAATAAATTAAAGTAATAAAATATTTTAGAAAAGATAATATTTGGAGAAACTATATAGCTTCAAATATGGAGCCAATAGAAGAATTTTATCAAGTTCACTTGCAAGAATGAACTTTCAATTCCTTCTCCCAATTATGGTACCCTCAGATGCAAATTTCAGAGTAGTAGAAGCCCTCACTTTTCCCTTCCCCAGGTAGGCACACATATAGCCTAAACCCTGACATGCACAAGTAGAAATGTATAGGTACAGAAAGCACACACATATGCATGACTACACTCCACTCTGCTGTTACAGGGATCTAATTTCCTTGTCAGGTATTATAAGTGACACTTTTGAAACCCACATACTGTACTTCATAGAGAGAGTTTCAGAAAGGTCCACCCCTCCTGGGAGAACTTCAGAGCCAAACCTCTCAGGGCTCTGGCATGCAGATAGACCTGGCCCCTGGGTTTCCTTTCTGTCACCAACTCCCATGGTAGGCAGATTCACTACATCTCTAAAGCTAAATAAGTTTAGAATGTTCTTTCTTTAGATATTCTGATCCTAATCTTAACTACCTGGTGGACCTCCAAGTCTGGTCATGACCCTGGATTTCCTTATGATTTCCACAGGTAAGCTGTCAGCAGGGTCTTTGGCAATGCTAAAAGTGGAAAAATCTTGTCCTTCTCCCTTTTCTGTCCCATTTTCTCTATTCCATCTGAAAAGCCAAGAAACATGACCTTTCCCTATAAATCATATGATACTGTACTTTGATCAAGTATCATACCCTTGAAGCACCAACTATATGAAAGACATCATCAGAGAGATAGCCTTAAAGGGCCCATCAACTACACTACAATTAGAGTGTTCTCTGTGAAACTGGATGATGAACCCAAGACAGTAAAGGCAATCCAGAGCTCATGACAGCCCATTCTGGACTGAATTCTGTAGCACATGCCTAGTCACACCATTAGAACTTCATTTCTGTTCCCTGGAACATGGAGTAGTATAAAAACTAAATCCCTTTCTGTGGGTGGAATTTTTAGGCCACTTTCTGGCAAACACAGGAAGACAAATTTGACTCCATGGTGTGAAATCAGAGCCCTCCCCCCAAAGGATTGGGTAGCCTTCAAAGATTCTAAGCCCATTTTCTTTGTAACTGTGGATGATTGTAATTGGATGATTGCAATCTTGTGAAACAAAAGT
The DNA here is from genome assembly GCF_011064425.1 of Rattus rattus. Classification (NCBI taxonomy): domain Eukaryota; kingdom Metazoa; phylum Chordata; class Mammalia; order Rodentia; family Muridae; genus Rattus; species Rattus rattus. Next base: position 14,837,747 of record NC_046158.1, read on the forward strand.
GGTGGAGGGGAAGAGCAGACAAATTAAAGGTCTGTGGCTACCAGTCAACAACAGTCTCTGAGAAGCCACATTGCCCTAGGGTGTAAAAGGCAATGTATGTTCTTTATATGTTATCAGTAGCATTTATGAATTCTGCATGACTACAACTAAACTACATACACATCAAAACAACTGACATCTCGCAACTTTAATTTTTCCATGACTGAGAGGGACAGGTCAGGCAGTTAGAAAACTATGATGAGGGGCTGGGGATTTAGCTCAGTGGTAGAGCGCTTACCTAGGGAAGCGCAAGGCCCTGGGTTCGGTCCCCAGCTCGAAAAAAAGAACCAAAAAAAAAAAAAAAAAAAAAAAAAACTATGATGAGGAGAAAACAGAAACAGAAAAAAAGGGGGGGGCAGAAGGAATAAATGTTACTTAAAGACAGGCACATTGTGTTGGATAAGAAGTCTGATGGTTTAAGTCTGCCCTGGAAAACTCACAAATGAAAGTAAATGGAATATAAGTTGGACAAAAATACCCCACCTTCTATGGAGCCAAATGACATGAACTGTAGAACTCTTCAAACACTCAGAAGAGGAAGATTTCAGTGCTTAAAAGAGGACCCAGCAAAATTTCTAAGCAAAATACATCTCTTCCACGGTGCTCTAATTCATCATTGTAATACGTGTAAAAATTATACAAGTAGCTGAGACCTAATGACCCAAGCCCAAGGCAAATCCAGGTCAAATAACAGAACACAAGGAATGATCAGTCTGAACTCCAGAGGAACTCAGAGATAAAAGAAAATCTACATGTATATTGATACAGGCTTAATTCTCTAAGTTTGTGTATTTTGGGGAAAAGTAAGGAGAATGGCTTAAAACATGAAACCTAGAGCACACTGACTATGTTTGAATATTAAGTATACCCCTCACCAACTGTGTGAATCTAAACTTCAGTCTTTATTTAGAGAATGCAGGAGTGGTGTTTCCATAATAATGTTAAACTGAGGATGGCATAAGACAAGAGATAGTATAGAACCTACCAAGTACACTTAGCTGTCTGCATTCCTTCAAAGAGTACAGTTTATATATACCCTCATTTCATCTGCAAGCAGTTGAAAGATCAGTGCTGGCCATCTAAAAGGAAGAAAGTCAACTTGAAAATGTCTCAAAACTAGAAAATTCCTATGGAGATGTACAGAAATAGTCCTTTTTCATGTCTATTTTACAGAGAGAGAGACAGAGAGAGAGAGAGAGAGAGACAGAGAGAGAGAGAGAGAGACAGAGAGAGAGAAAGGAAAGAAAGAAAGAAAGAAAGAAAGAAAGAAAGAAAGAAAGAAAGAAAGAAAGAAAGAAAGAAAGAGGGAGAGAGAGATATCCTACAGTAAGGTAGTAAGGTGCTGGATTTAAAAAGATTATAAATGATTTCCATTTCCTCATCTTCTCCAGCTTCTAACTGATGGGGAAAAACCATCAACAATGTATTTTCCTAGTTTTCTTTGTGAATGAAAATAATAGTCACTTGTTAGAGGGGTTTGTCAATGCCTCGCTGGATTGTCTTTGAGTCTCCAAACTGCAAGGTAGAAATTGCACATATCACATATCTGTATGTACACCATTATCTATATGGAAGGGAAATGAAGACCAAGGCATGAAGAAATATACTGACCATATCCAGATATTGAGGAAGACAGCTAAGTTACTGCCTTTAAGAAACCACAAGAAGGGAGACGTCCAGTTTAAGGATCAAATGCAACTTCATAGCTTGTGTTGACCACAGAAACTGTTCCAGAAATGAAAGGAGAAACCCACAGGTAAAATGAGCACTTCTAATAAACAGTAGAATGAGTGGTGGAACCCTCAAGTTGAGAATATATTATTGAGAACTTTTCAATGCTCTAATTTACCATCTCACATTTCAGAATCTACAAGATGCCATGATAATTCTAAAAAGCACAAAACAAACTCACACACAGAGAATGACACAATATTCTTTAACAGTCTAGGAGAGACAAAACCTCAAATGTAATTATAGTGTGGGTATAAATCAATAATGAGGAAAAATGTGCACAATGAAAATGAAAACAATAGGGTTAAACCTAGACATTGCTCCAACCATCTAATCTCATTTCAGAAGACAGCAATATTGACATTACTGCACTTAGCACCCTGTAAGAGTTCCCATTTTACAGAACTGCATTGGTTGTATGGTTGTTCTATAGCTTGCTTTTTTCAATGAACACACAATTACAGATAGTACAATAACAAAATAACCCAGTTCAGCCAGGAAAGGTAAGCTCCATCCTTACCTGCATTCAAAACCCAGCTCTAAAACTTCCAGATACAGGGTCTTCTAAATTACTCAACCTTCCCAAACTCTAATTTTTGTCTATGAATAGTAGTATAACAGTGTGTTTCTCTCAGGGCTTGGAGAACATAAAATGATATTTTTAATGAAAATCTTTTAGTTAATTATTTGCTGTATACTGCATACTAATAAATGTTAGGCATTAGCTGCTTTATATCCTTGGCATGATGTTGAACAAAAAATATGCTATACATTATTAAATGATTTTAAATAATTACATAAATAAATTATTTAATAATTTATATAATATTTCACATTGTGGTGAATAGTTTAATGACTCCAACCTTCTATTCTTTGGCTTGTTGCTTTTTTTGTTTGATATGATGGGAAACATGCCAATAAAACTATATATACAAATCTTTGTTCTACACAAATGTGATTACTTCAGCAGGATAAATATCTTAAAGTTATTGGATAAATAATGCAAGCTTCTATGTTTCTAATAAGAGACAGAAAAGGTTTGATATGGATGAGAAAGAAAGTGGAGAGGGGAAACCACAATCAGGGAACATTATGTGAGAAAATGATCTACTTTCAATAAAAGCAAAATGGTGGAGTAATACAGTCATACACTCCTGATATGGAATCTAAACAGAGAGATTCTGATTTACCCAATCATTTCCAGTGTTCATATGGCCTGTTTCTCTTCAGGCATCCAGAAAGAAATTCTGAATGGTGAAAATTTTATTCAGTCTAACTTGTGTTTTCTAATTAGCAGTAGGGATGAGCTAGTCCATTAGTGTGTTTCAGGAGTTTTCTATCAGGAGGTCATTTTTTAGCTTTGCTCCTGATCCCTTTCAGCACAGTGTTCAATGTTCAGAGTACAATATTCTATCATTCTTCCAGAGCACATATCTTCCTTCGATTAATATCCCATTGTGGAGCTCAAAAGATCCTTCTTTCATTGGGGCTAAAACTTATTTTATGATTTAGAATTTTTACTTTTACTTTAGTTTTCTGACCTTTCTGTGTATGTATGAGTTAGATAGAGAGCCTCGTTTTTTCCAAATATTCAGCTGATTGTCAAGAATAGCACTGATGCAATTAATACTTTATCTGTTTTCTGTTGCTATGAAAGTAATCATTATTATCTACTAAGACTAGACCAAAATCTCTTTCCACATACAAATACAGATATATGTAGTTCATTACAGTGGTTCATTTATTTATCTCTGGGTATGCCCTCACTGATTCATTTTATTATGTGCTTTAATATGTGATTAAGAAAGTTTCCTGTTGTTATTACATTTTATTTTCAGAATTATCTTGTCTGTTCTCAAGCATTTGCTCCTCTAAGTAAATCTTAGCCCAAAACTCTCAAATTCCATTAAAAATTCCCTGGGGGTCTCATTAACAGATACATTAAAATTTCATGATTTGAGAAGATTTATGTTCTCACCATCCTTTCTTTTTTAGATTTATGGTATGTCTACTTTTTTTTTAGATCTTCCATTGTGCTCTTTCTTAAGCATTCTTTCATTTCCTCCAGCTTGTTCTCAACTAATTCTCTGCCTTTTTTATGCCATTTTGATGATTTCTTCAAATACATTTTTGTAATTCAAAAAGCCTGCAAGTGTCTTTAGACAGATGTGAATTTGAGTGAGTTGGTGAGTTCTTGATGGTTACAAGTTGTTTTCCGATATTTTCTGGTTGTACCATCACGTTGCCTGCAAAGTATGGCAGCTTCAATTTTTTTAAATATTTATGACTTCATGTCTCTTTAGATTTCTCTTGTGCACCGTCTTAGTCGGTTATCTGAGCCAAATGGCTCCACATTGCCAATAGGTGTTATGTCTTGTGTCCTAAATATTAGTGTGGATTGTACTTTTACACAGTAAACTTTATATTACTACATGAAGGTTTAGAATGAGAACTTCATAGCAGCTTTTTAATTCTTTATTTTTCTTATTCTTTAATCTTTTCTTACAGTCCAGACTTTATCTCCCTCCATGATCACTTCTGACACCCCCTGCCCCCATCTCCAAGAGGATATCCCCACCCCACCCCCACCCTACCAGACCTTCCCACTCCCTGGGACACCAAGTCTCTGGATGGTTAAGTGCATTTTCTCTGACTGAGTCCAGACCCAGCAGTCCTCTGCTGTATATGTATTATGGGCCTCATATCACCTGGTATATGCAGCCTGGTTGGTGTCTCAGTGTCTGAAATATCCCAGGGATCCAGGTTAATTGAGACTGCTCATCTTCCTGTAGGATCACAGTCCTCCTCAACCTCTTCCAGCTTTTCCCTAATTCAACCACAGGGGTCACCAGTTCTGTCCATTGATTGTGTGTAAATATCTGCATCTGACTCTTTCAGCTGCTCCTTGATCCTTTGAGAGGGCAGTCATGATAGGCCCCTGTTTGTAAGCACACCATAGCATCAGCAATAGTGTCAGGGCCTCCCCCTGAGCTAAATCTCAATTTGGCCATGTCACTGGACTGCTTTTCCTCAGGCTTGTCTCCACTTTTGTTCCTGCAGTTCTTTCAGACAGGAACAATACTGGATCTGAATTTTTGACTGTGGGATGGCAACCCCATCCCTCCACTTGATGGCCTGTCTTTCTACCAGAGGTGGGCTCTACAAGTTCCCTCTTCCCACTGTTGGGCATTTCATCTAAGGTCCCTCCCTCTGAGTCCTAAGATTTTCTCACATCCCAGGTCTCTGGTACATTCTAGAAGGTCCCCCCACCTTCTTCCTCCTGAGGTTGCCTGTTTCCATTCTTTCTGCTGGCCCCTAGGGCTTCAGTCCAGTCCCCCACCAATACCTGACCATGTTCCCTTCTTCCCCTCCCTGTTGCCTTTCCCACCCAGGTCCTTCCCTTCCCCCCATTCTGTGATTGCTTTCTTCTCCCTCCCAAGTGGGATTGAGGCGTCCTCACTTGGGCCCTTCAGATTGTTAGCCTTCTTCAGTTCTGCGGATTATATCTTGGTAATTCTGTACTAGTTTTGGCTAATATCCACTTATTAGTGAGTACATACCATACATGTCCTTTTGGGTCTGAGTTACCTCACTCAGGATGATATTTTCTAGTTCCTTCCATTTGCTCACAAAACTCATGATGTCCTCATTCTTAATAGCTAGGTAGTATTCCATTGTGTGAATGAATCACATTTTCTGCATCCATTCTTCTGTTGTGTGACATCTGGGTTGTTTCCAGGTTCTGACTATCACAAATGAGGCTGCTATAAACATAGTGGAACTTCTTGCATGTGTGCTGAGTTTTCTGCATTTTCACTTCCCTTTTATCTCTCCTTGCCCCTATCTCACTGAAATGTTTCCTGTTCCCAATAATACCAATAATCTCATACTTTGGTGGCCTTTTGTTTTTGACCCACAGATCTGAATTGTTAGTTGCTTATATGACTGTGAATGGAATGTTATTTAACAAAACATGAGAAACTTATCGTCTAACCCATTGAAGAAAAGGACTCCTGCCAAGTACCCAATAGCTTCAAATAGTCCCTTATTAGTTACTGCCCAGGTCTATTCTTTGTTCAGGTAACTACAGCATCATCAAGGGTACAGTATCTGTGCTACAACTTTAAGGCATTGTTTCACTGCACTTTTCTCCTACCTTTGGCTCTTACATTCTTTCTCCTCTATCTCCCATAATGTTCCCTGACTTTGGTAGGTATAAAATAGATTACTTGTTTAAGCCAGATTGCTATGCATTCATCTAGTCTCTGTACTTTGAAAAGCTGTGAGTCTTGCACACCACAAAAAGAAGTTTCTCTGCTGACAGATGTGAGTAACACTACTATATAAGTTTAGCCATTAAGAAAGCAATTTGTACTTATGATTATTTAGAAAAACAACAGTAGCAGGTTCCAATGACCTTTCTCGCCATAGGCTCTTAATAAGTTTACAGTACAAGTATGTACCTCCCATACAGTGGGCTTTAAAACCAATCAGAGAGCAGCTGATTGCCCCTATAATAGCAATGCCATCACTGCACTGGTAGCCATATATTACTCAGCAGGTAATTATGGGAAGTCGTGGACTCCAGGTTAAGTAGGACTGTTAATGACTCTTCCCAAAGTGAAAGCTACTCAGGATGGAGAAGCCTTCAAATTCAGATGTGTTTTATTTCCCAGTATCTTAAAAATCAACTAGTTAGTGTCTTTGAAAAATATGATCTCATGATCTAGTTCTAGTAGGAAATTAAAATCATTGGTGATTGTCAGTAATTCTTGAAAAATCTCTGGGGCCTCCTTGACCCAGAACTTGCATAGAGATATCTCACACCTGGTGTGGGCATTTTCATTTGATAATGCTTAGCTTCTGAGAAGAGCGTTATTAATACATTCACAGTGTCTTTGTTCAAATATTTTTAAATTATGATTTTAATAGAATCACAGAATAGGAGGTTCCCATACATTCTTAGTTTTGTTTAACCTTTTCCCCACTCTTTCCCCTCCCTTATTCCTCTTCTATTATTCCTGATTAAACCTTTCTATTCCCTTCCCTCCAGGTTTATAACACGAATTCTGTTAAATCTCCTTCCTGTCCAATAACCCCTGTCTAGCTTCAAAGTAATCTAGTAATCAGAAAAAAATAATATATTTTAAAACATGCTATCATTACCTAGGTACCAGCTTATAATACTTGTCATGAGTGACACCCATAGGGGAAAAAGTTCATAGTTAAAGGTTCCAGATTATAATAAACAAACAAAATTAAAATAAAGACTAAAAGCTAGTAAATTTTTCTTTTGTAGATACAAGAAAATCTCATCTGAATTCTGTAGATTTCGTGGGACATTAATGAGTTCTGATGCTCATTCACCTACTTTCCCTGCTATAACAACCATCTCCAAAACTATGGCAAGAAGAACATAAATGGAAGGATCTCACTAATAAACATATTTGTAAGAAAATAAACACTTCAAGAGAAGCACAACCTCTTACTCTGAAAAGAAAATGAGAATGCTCAGGACTTGGTCAAGAAATCACTTGAGAAAAATGTACAGAAATGAAAATAAATCAAGTAAATTAGCTTACACAGACATTACTAACAAGGAGTGAGAGATCTTCAATTTGTAATTTAGTAAATAACAGAGGTGTCACTTTGTGTTTCTTTGTTAGATATTCATTTAATATATTTCTCTGTCATCTTAGAAAAATATGCTTCAAAATCATAACAAATGGTAATGCAGGTAATGTTTTTTAAACAGGCTTGAGGTTAGGGAAGAAGTTATACAGATGAAAATTCCTCTCACATCTTTCCTACAACTTCTCCAAAATCTATCCTGAGACAGAGACATGAACAACCAGAGTGTCAGCAGAAGCACCTCAGACTTCATCTTACTGGGTCTCTCTTCCAATCCCTGGATGCAGAAACCCCTTTTTGCCATCTTCATTGTCATGTACTTGGTCACTGTGGTGGGGAATGTGCTCATTATCCTAGCCATCCATTCTGACTCCAGGATGCATACTCCCATGTATTTTTTCCTCAGCAACTTGTCATTCATGGATATCTGCTTCACAACAGTCATTGTGCCCAAGATGTTAGTGAACTTGCTCTCAGAGACAAAAACTATCTCCTATGTGGGATGCCTAGTTCAGATGTACTTCTTCATGGCGTTGGGGAACACTGATAGTTACTTGCTAGCCTCCATGGCCATTGACCGGTTAGTGGCCATCTGCAACCCTTTACATTATGATGTGGTAATGAGGCCACAACGCTGCCTCCTCATGCTTCTGGGATCTTGCACCATCTCCCACCTACATGCCTTGTTCCGTGTCCTTCTCATGTCTCGACTCTCATTCTGTGCCTCCCATGTTATTAAGCACTTTTTCTGTGACACTCAACCTGTGCTGAAGCTGTCCTGCTCTGACACATCCTCCAGTCAGATTGTAGTCATGACTGAGACCCTGGCTGTCATTGTGACCCCCTTCCTATGTATCCTCTTCTCCTACCTGAGAATAATTGTCACTGTGCTCAGGATCCCCTCTGCAGCTGGAAAGTGGAAAGCCTTCTCTACCTGTGGCTCCCACCTCACAGTAGTGGCTCTGTTCTACGGGAGTATCATCTATGTCTACTTTAGGCCCCTGTCCATGTACTCAGTGGTGAAAGACCGGATAGCCACCGTTATGTATACAGTAGTGACACCTATGATGAATCCTTTCATCTACAGTCTGAGGAACAAAGATATGAAGGGAGGTTTGAGGAAGTTAATGGACAGAGTTCATGCATAGAAAGATCAAAATGAGGGACTAGAGAGATGGCTCAGTAATTTAAAACATACTATTGCAGAGGACATGTTCAGTTCTCAGTACCAATGCCAGGTGTCTCACAGTGGCATGTAACAATAACCTCCTCTGGCCTCTGCAGCTATCATCACATATATGAGCATACTCATACAGACACACACACACACACATACACACACACACACACACACACACACACACACACAACCTCATAAATATATTTTTAAAAGAGAGTAAAATCAGTCATAGTTGATATAAGATCTAAGACATCAATCACCAAAAGAAAAAAAGATTTAAAAAAAAAGAAAAAAACAAACAACAAACAAAAAAGACATCAATTGCCTTTCCTTTCTATACATTTTCTTCATAGGTGGCATTGATGACAATGATCTAAAAAATATTTGGTTTATAACAATCGTTTTGGGCAAAATACATGTTAATACCACATAATATACTACTGTGTGCCTGCCCAGTATTTATCAGTAGTCTAATGTCGCAGTGGTGCAATAAGTATTGTGTAAATACCAGTTCAACGCTTTTGACAATGCACATACTCTAGGAGTTACAGATTATTGTTAATTTTCTTTTTTTCTTTCTTTTCTTTTTTTCGGAGCTGGGGACCGAACCCAGGACCTTGCGTATTGTTAATTTTCAGATGAGGAAAATATGTATAGATTTAGTGTAGAGTTAAAAAAGGCTTCTTACAGTAATTACTTAGGGAATGAGACTTGTTGTTTGACAGGGGTTGCTTCAAAAGATTAAGAAATGATCAGAACACTCAAATAAAGTAAAGTGAAACTCAAATAAATGTGCTATCAATAAATATTGGAATAAAACTTTGTGATCCTTCTTCAATCAGCTTCTATCTCTGTAAAGAAATCACAGCTAGCAAAGTAGAAAAAAATATTTTTTAAAAATATTTCTTCCACTTATTAACATCCAAGTATCAAGACAATGTAGACTCTCCATGTCTCACCTACATTCTTAATTCTTTCCTTCTCCACAAGTCTACAGGATCCCTTTCATTGTCTATAAAATGCAATATGTTTTATTCATGAAAATTGTGCTATGGAATGAAACAAGCAAAAAATTACCACAACTAGATAATATTGATGAAGCAAAATAAAAATACATGCTGAAAGGGACCAGATATAGATCTCTCCTGAGAGCCACATCCAGAGCATGTCCAATACAGAGGTCAATGCTAGCAGCAAACCACTGAACTGAGAACATGACCCCATTGTGGGGAATTAGAGGAAGGATTGAAAGAGTTGAAGGAGCTTGAAATCCCATAAGAACAACAATGCCAACCAACCAGAGCTTTCAGGGACTAAACTCTACCCAAAGACTATACATGGACTGACCCAGGGCTCCAACTGCATATGTAGCAGAGAATAGCTTTGTTGGGAAGGGGAAGCCCTTGGTCCTGCCAAGTTTGGACCCCCAGTGCAGTAAAATATGGGGGGGCAGTAAGGGGAATGGATGGGGAGATACCCGTATGGGGGAGGAGGAGGGGTGGGGAATTATGGACAGGAAACCGGGAAAGGGAATAACATTTGAAATTTAAGTAAAGAAATATATCTAATTAAATGAAGAAAAATCACAGAATCTTAATACTGCACTTTACTTCAAATTTACACTGTATGTCCATCACAGAAAAGTATAAAACTGATAATCATTTTGAAAGTCAAGAAATCCAAGAGTGTGGTGCCAGCACTGTTGGCATATTTTCTTAGCTATTTTATTAGGTACTTATATCTATCACCCTTTCAAACCTATGCCACCCTATAATAGGTAGAAGAGGAAGGAAATTAGAAAGAAAATAGGGCATAGACTTCCTGCTAATTAGAGGCATCAGGTTCCTAGGGACAAGTCAGAATATCCTGCAGTCCTGCATTAGCAAACCAGAAATCCAGCAAATGCAACAACAGAAACTTGGAGCAGCACGGAGAGCAGTAGCTGCCTCAGGGCACCTGTGGCTTCTAGGAGCACCCAGAAACTCTCTTGTGGTTCTCATAATTATAACCTCTTAAAAGTACTCAGAATCTCAAGTATGACACATTCACAGAAACTACCTGCAGCTGGCAAAACCATGCCCCTCCCAGTGCACAAGGCAAATCATAATCACCTGCTGTGAAGAATACTCTTATCCTACATCTGTGATTAAAACAAAAGCATATTAATATAACATAACTGGACTTTTAAAGAAAACAAAATACTACACATCACCTTGGTGAACATTAATAATCATTCCATTCTAAGATGACAATAGCTCTTGAAGAATTCATACTGTCAAGTAAGTACTCTTTTCCAGAAGTAATTTAGACCATTTATGATCAGAACTTTTTAGCCAGGTAATCCCAAGTCTCCATCCAAATAAAGGAATCCAACAAGATCTAGCTTCTTATAAGGCATCAAGAAGTATTTAGTGACAGTATTAATGACAATTACAGAACTGTAACGATGTACAAATTCTCATTTTATCTGTCTATCGTCTATCCATTTTCCATCTATCCATCTATTGAACCATCTCCTCTCATTTATTCACCCATCTACATATTCGCCCATTCATTTATCCATCTATGCAATCATATAGCCATCCAGCATTCATCTATCCAGCCATGTAGCTATCCATCATCTGTCTATTCATCTTTTTATCTATCCATCTATCAATGCATCCATCCATTTATCTATCTCCATCTTTCTCAAATTCATTAAAATCTCACAAATGCCAATTATTCTAGGTGAGAAGTTTATTAATAGTATCTCGTAAGATACTTGGCCTAAAAGGTATAACAAGACATATATGGTGTGTGGTAGAACACAGGACAGGCTAGGATATAACATCAAGATTCCTGCCATTGCTCCTCTTTGTCATCTTTAAGTAATCAGGAAATAACCAGCAAGCGAGAATTGAAATACAAGTTGTAATAGCTTTCATATCTGTGCAGGAATTCACCTGGAATTCACTTAAATCCCACCTAGCTTAGTTACACAATGCCATCTAAATATTTGTACAATTCCCAATTAATCTATTGATGTGATACATTTTTAATTCTCAGTTCAGTATGAGAAATTTTAGAACGCAAGTCCTGACATACACTAAATAAATAAATTCTTTTTTGTACATTTTCTTTTCCTTTATTGGATATTTTCTTTTTTGGATATTTTCTTTATTTATATTTTAAATGTTATTGCATTCCCAACTTCCCCTCTGAAAATCCCCTATCCCATCCCCCCTCACCCTGCTTCTATAAAGTACTCCCCTCCCTACCCACCCATTTCTTCCCTCCTCCCTGCCCTACACTGGAACATCAAGCCTTCACAGTACTAAGAGTCTTTCCTCTCATTGATGTTCAACAAGGCCACCCTCTGCTACATATGTGGCTGGCACGATGTGTCAATCCATGTGTACTCTTTATTTGGTAGTTTAGTCCCTGGAAGCTCTGGAGGGTCTCTTGGTTGATATTGTTGTTCTTCCTATGGGGTTGAAAATACCCTCAGCTACCTCAGTCCTTCCTCCATTACAGACACCATTCTCACTTCAATGGTTGACTGTGGGCATGTGCCTCTGTATTTGTCAGGCTCTTGCAGAGCCTCTCAGAAGACAGCAATATCAACCTCCTGTCAATATACACTTTTTGGTATCCACAACAGTATCTGGGTTTGGTGTCTGTATATGAGATGTACACCAGGTGGGAAAGTCTCTGGATAGACTTTCCTTCAGTCTCTGCTCCACAACTTGTCTCAATATTTCCTCCATTGAGGATTTTGTTCCCCTTCTAAAAGGACTGAAGCATCCATACTTTGGTGGTCCTTCTTCTTGAACTTCATGTGGTCTGTGGATTGTATCTTGGGTAATCCAAGCTTTTGGGCTAATATCCACTTATCAGTGAGTGCATACCATGTGTAGTTGTGTGAGTGTGTGTGTGTGTGTGTGTGTGTGTGTGTGTGTGTGTGTGTGTGTGTGTGTTGGGTTACCTCACTCAGGATGATATTTTCTAGTTCATCCATTTGCCTAAGAATTTCATGAAGTCATTGTTCTTAATAGCTGAGTAGTACTCCATTGTGTAGATGTACCACATTTTCTGTATCCATTCCTCTGTTGAGGGACATCTAGGCTTTTCCCAGCTTCTGGTTATCATAAATAAGGCTGCTATGAACATAGAGGAGCATGTGTCTTTGTTATGTGTTGGAGCATCTTTTGGGTATATGCCCAGGAATGGTATAGCTGGGTCCTCAGGTAGCACTAGATCCAGTTTTCTTAGGAACTGCCAGACTGATTTGCCTGGTGGTTGTACCAGCTTGCAATCCCAACAGAAATAGGAGAAATGTTCCTCTTTCTACAAATCCTCGCCAGCATTTGTGGTAACCTGAGTTTTTGATCTTAGCCATTGTGACTGGTGTGAGGTGGAATCTCAGAACTGTTTTGATTTGCATTTCCCTGAAGATTAAGGATGTTGAATGTTTCTTTAGGTGCTTCTTGGCCATTCAATATTCCTCAGTTGAGAATTCTTTGTTTAACTCTCTACCCCATTTTAATTGGGTTATTTTGATTCTCTGGAGTCTAACTTCTTGATTTCTTTGTATATATTGGATTTCTTTGTATATATTTTAGCCATCTAAAAGGTGTAGAACTGGTAAAAATCTTTTCCCAATCTGTTGGTTGCTATTTTGTCCTACTGATAGTGTTCTTTGCTTTACAGAAGCTTTGCAATTTTATGAGGTGCCATTTGTCGATTCTTTTTTTTTTTTTAATCTTCATTAACTTGAATATTTTGTATTTATATTTTGATTGTTATTCCCCTTCCCGTTTTCCAGGCCAACATCCCCCTAACCCTTCCCTCTCCCCTTCTCTATGGGCTTCCCCTCCCCATCCTCCCCCCATTACCACGCTCCCCCCAACAATCATGTTCACTGGGTGTTCAGTCTTAGCAGGACAAAGGGCTTCGCCTTCCACTGGTGCTCTTACTAGGCTATTCATTGCGACCTATGAGGTTGGAGCCCAGGGTCAGTCCATGTATAGTCTTTGGGTAGTGGCTTAGTCCCTGGAAGCTCTGGTTGCTTGGCATGGTTGTTCATATGGGGTCTCAAGCCCCTTCAAGCTCTTTCAGTCCTCTCTGATTCCTTCAACGAGGGTCCCGTTCTCAGTTCAGTGGTTTGCTGCTGGCATTCGCCTTTGTATTTGCTGTATTCTGGCTGTGTCTCTCAGGAGAGATCTACATCCGGTTCCTGTTGGCCTGCACTCCTTTGTTTCATCCATCTTATCTAGTTTGGTGGCTGTATATGTATGGGCCACATGTGGGACAGGCTCTCAATGGGTGTTGCTTCTGCCTCTGCTCTAAACTTTGTCTCCCTATTCCCTCACAAGGATATTCTTGTTCCCCTTTTAAAGAAGGAGTGAAGCATTCGCATTTTGGTCATCCTTCTTGAGTTTCATGTGTTCTGTACATCTAGGGTAATTCAAGCATTTGGGCTAATAGCTACTTATCAATGAGTGCATACCATGTATGTCTTTCTGTGATTGGGTTAGCTCACTCAGGATGATATTTTCCAGTTCCAACCATTTGCCTACAAATTTCATAAACTCGTTGTTTTTGATAGCTGAGTAATATTCCATTGTGTAGATATACCACATTTTCTGTATCCATTCCTCTGTTGAAGGGCATCTGGGTTCTTTCCAGCTTCTGGCTATTATAAATAAGGCTCTATGAACATAGTGGAGCATGTGTCTTTGTTATATGTTGGGGCATCTTTTGGGTATATGCCCAAGAGAGATACAGCTGTGTCCTCAGGTAGTTCAATGTCCAATTTTCTGAGAAACCTCCAGAATTATTTCCAGAATGGTTGTACCAGTCCGCAATCCCACCAACAATGGAGGAGTGTCCCTCTTGCTCCACATCCCCGCCAGCATTTGCTGTCACCTGAGTTTTTGATCTTAGCCATTCTCACTGGTGTGAGGTGAATCTCAGAGTTGTTTTGATTTGCATTTCCCTTATTACTAAAGATGTTGACCATTTCTTTAGGTGTTTCTCAGCCATTCAGCATTCCTCAGCTGTGAATTCTTTGTTTACCTCTGAACCCCATTTTTTAATAGGGTTATTTGTCTCCCTGAAGTCTAACTTCTTGAGTTCTTTGCATATTTTGGATATAAACCCTCTATCTGTTGTAGGATTGGTAAAGATCTTTTCCCAATCTGTTGGTTGTCGTTTTGTCCTAACAACAGTGTCCTTTGCCTTACAGAAGCTTTGCAGTTTTATGAGATCCCATTTGTTGATTTTTGATCTTAGAGCATAAGCCATTGATGTTTTGTTCAGGAAATTTTCTCCAGTGCCCACATGTTCAAGATGCTTCTATTCTTTTTTCTTCTATTAGTCCAAGTGTATCTGGTTTGATGTGGAGGTCCCTGATCCACTTGGACTTAAGCTTTGTACAGGGTGATAAGCATGGATTGATATGCATTCTTCTACATACTGACCTCCAGTTGAACCAGTACCATTTGCTGAAAATGCTATCTTTTTTCCATTTGTCGATTCTTGATCTTAGAGCATAAGCCATTGTTGTCCTGTTCAGGAAAATTTCCCCTGTGCCCATGCTTTCGCGGCTCTTTCCCACTTTTTCTTCTATTAGTTTCAGGGTATCTTGTTTCATGTGGGGGTCTAAGATCCACTTGGACTTGATCTTTGTACAAGGCAATAAAAATAGATCAATTTGCATTGTTCTACATGCTGACCTCCAGTTGAACCAGCACCATTTGTTGAAAATGCTATCTTTTTCCGTTGGATGGTTTTGGCTACTTTGTCAAAAATCAAGTGACCATAGGTGTATGGGGTCACTTCTGGATCTTCGATTCTATTCCATTGATCTTCTTGCCTGTTTCTGTACTAATATACAATTTTTATCACGATTGCTCTGTAACACAGCTTGATTAGGGATGCTGATTTCCCCAGAAATTCTCCTGTTGTTGAGAATAGTTTCTTAATCATATCTTCCATTTTCTTATAAAACTAAACCCTTTGGCCTAAGAACAGTAATTTATTTGTTTAGTCCTGCCTCACTCTGTCATCAATGCTAGATTTCTTTTTCTCAATAAAAGTATAGCAATTTCACAAATGAGACATGGTTAATCCTACCCTCCTGGAGCCACTGGACGACTAGAGAAATATCTGAGTCATCATCACCAGAACAAAGGATAAATATAGCTAACATCTGATGATGAGCCAGTGCTTGGGAGATTAAAATACCAGGCAAACATTAAAGCTATACTCTAATGTAGTATTTACTCAACAAACAGGAATGGGTAAAAGGTTTAAAAATAAGGTATCTCTGGTTTTGAACCTATATCCGTAGTTTCTCAACTATGTCATTTTGTCAATGTATTTAATAAAATTTAACCTTAGTCTCCACATCTACAAAAATCAACACCTTCAACTGACAGCTAGATAATGAAAATATGGTACATGTGTGTTATGGAATACTACTAATTGTGAAATTTGTAGGTAAGTTAATGAACCTAGAAAAATCATATTGAGTGAGATAAACCAAATCTAGAAAAACAAACATCACAGGTTCTGTCATCTAATTTTCCTACTCCAGTTTCTTGAATGGACACGTATAACCTGAAGTAACTGGGGAAAGCAGGAAAATAAAATGAGTGTATGGGGTGGAGAGCAATAGACAGAGGAATAACAAGTAATAAGAGATCTGAACGGGAAATGTGTATAAAAAATGGCCCAAGTTAGAGATGTGGAGATAAATACAGGTAAAATAACAGCAAAAATATCTGAAAACATTATAAAGAATACACTATCCACCTATAGCACACATAAGTCTACATATAAATATTCATATGTACTTAAAATAAAAATATACGATCTAGGCTGACAATGCTCCACCCAAGAGCCATAGTCTTTCCAACAAAAATCTCAACACTGACATCAAAAGCCTTCTTTTGAGTTGTTGGTCAGAGTTATCCAAGACATCATACCATTGCCCCACAGAAGTTAAAGATGTGTCCCTAATGCTAAAGACACCATGCACTTCAGACACAGGGAAAAAGAACCTGAGCTGAATGAACTGAAAGCCTCCTCCCTACAAATCCATTCTTATGGTACCAGAAGGTGCCATGCAAGTTTTCAAAAGAAAAAAAGTAACCAACAGTTCTACACAGTTTTTACTCCTATGAACCACAACAATAGAGAGGAGAATAAAGGAGTCCAGACTGGTATGATAACCATAAGGGTGTGGTAGTGGCACACTTACTTAGTGGTAACCAACAGCTTTTTAATGGGACTTAAGACTGGCTCATGAAAATGGAAAGAATCCTAGTACCAGATACTGGCCAACTACTGTAGGCTAGTATAGTCATACATTTTGTTTGAGAACCCACAATCACCACTTTAACAAACTAGCATAATCCCTAACTATACTTTAAATATTTATCCTTTTACCCATAGATATAGTTCTCATCCTTCAATCAAGAAAACTTCTCTTTGCAAGAGATAAGGACCATTACAAAATACTACAACTGATCAAAATGCACAATTGTGGAGCCCAGTTCCAACTGGTACCTCTACAACACATATCCTAGATCTAGGGAGTCATTGAAGGAAGGGAGGCAAAAAAGATTGGAAGAACCAGAGGAACAAAAAGTTAGCTATGAGACTATGTCTCCTAGAAATATCAGAGAAACTATACATATGAAGTAAGTCTTGCCAACATGGCTGCCTAAACATGATCTGATCAAATAAAACACCAATAAACATATTAACCATTGGAATACATACTAAATATATTAACATATTGGGAGAGGAAACATGTACAAGAAGTCAATATTAGACGCCCCCCCCAAAAAAAAAAATACAGGCATCTAAGGATTGTTCAGTGTGGGAGAAATAGTCTTTCCCAGAAAAGAGCACACCAGCTGGTTATATAATACCAAATGGTTAGCCCTGAAAATGTACATAAAATAATGTTATATAAACTGAAAAATTTTAGTTATATATTTAGGAATGTGTATGTGGACAATTAAAAAAAATAGGCCATGCTGCAACACTTATGTACCAAGCCACTCTCCTAGTTCATTCATGACTTCTCTTTCACTGACCACATCACTTGGTACTTGCTCCTACTTTCATTTGAGGCCCTAACTCCCACTCCTTTAGACCTAGCATTTTATCTTCCTGTTGTGCTAAGCTCCCTAAGCTTTTTACTTTGGCTCCCAAGATTCCAGTTGTTCTGGAGGACTTGAACAAGTTAGCTCTATGAAGCGCTTCAGGCCAAAGTATGAATTTTATTCAGTAAGGACTCAACCCTTGTGGATTCATCCAGAAGTGATTGATTACACAGGATTCTTTGTGGTGAAGTGAGAGGATCCCAACTCAAATGACCTCATGTAGAATGGCAATAAATTCTTGAAGAATAAAGTTATGGAACACTAAATATAAATAAATAAATAAATAAATAAATAAATAAATAAATAAATGCCATGAATTTGAATACAATTCAAGGGAGTACATGGAGATGCTAGAGAACAAAAAGAAAAGGTGAAATGATGCAATTATACTATAATGTCAAAAATTAAAAAATGTATGAAAATATAAAAACACTATACTTTTAAACACCTGCACAGTGTGTCACATAATTGCTCAGTTGTCTGCCACAGTCTCTGAGACTGTATGATTATCCAGGCAACCTTCTTTTACAGCTTATATTAGTAAACCTCTAGGTGAAGACCTTGAATTCTAGAGAAACTACAAGTTTGTACCAAATCACAGTTTCTCACTAACTGACTCAAGTCCAGGGATCTGCATTCCCAGGATTTTCCTCACAACGACAGACACACTCTGGCGATTTCCCCAGGCCTAACCCTACTCCATGTACCTCACTTTTCTTAAAATAACAATAACAACAAACCACTAATTATTTGAGTTGTGAAGAAACTTGTGAATCCTGAGGATCCATGGGGTCTACTCTCCCAAGTCTCCCTTCTTAATGAGGTCCCTGGGGTTGGTAGATGGAAAATCTGTCTGTCTCCTTGGAGTGAGGTTATGCGAAGGGTAAATAATCTCTTTCCACATTCCCACCCATATTTCACCATTAATGAAATCTAAAGAGGTCAGCGATGGTAGCTCTGGTGCAAGAAAGCCATACATTCCTCATATCTGGAGCCACATTTGAAAGATTATTTCTCTAAAGGAAGAGAGAAAAGTGGTGAGAAGACAAAGATACAGGTATGCCCACAGATGTGCACATGCACACACACACACACACACACACACACACACACACACACTCAAAAGTTGCCATCACACACACCAAGTCTGAAAAGCCTTTTACTTTCTAGCTTCGTCTGACATGAAAACTTTGTCTTCGAATCCCCTCTTCGTCTTATAATTACCACTGCTAATGACACTGATGTGAAGATGCCTAAACACTTAACTGGGTACCCTGGAAGTCATCAACATTTATATGAGTAAGTGTTTGTTATCTTTATCCCCACTACTACCCACAAGTCCCACAATCACATGTTATGAATTGAAATTATTTGTTTATGATGCCCTCTTCTTACAAGTATGATAATTTGGGGCTGAACGTGGCTGAGAAGACAAATCAAGTTGTTTGCCTATGCTTCCTAGATTTGGGGCATGATCCTTAAACTTCTACTACAGTCTTCATATTTACATAACACAAGGAGGACTTGGTTTTGATAAGACTCTACCAATAAAATGGGTCTCAATACTTTTTAGGAAAAAATGGTAGAAGTCATGAAGATGACAGGCAAAAGCCAGCTTCTTTAAGCCCAACCCTACCAACTTGTCCTTAAACCCGAACTGCTATGGAAAGCTCCAGATTCTCTGGCCTCATCTCAACCTCTAAACACCATGTGCTCATACAAAAGAGTGTGGGGAGAGAAAACTTCTGGTAAGGTTGCGTTGTCATAACACTCCAACTGATATGTTACTCCAGGGGAATCATTTCCTCACTGAACTTCAATTTTTTCTATTAAGTAGATCATCTTAATATCATCCAGAACAGTAATCCACACCTGTAATAACAAGAGTATCAAGAATTTGAGGATATTCTGGGCTACAAAGCAAGTCTGAGGCCAGCCTAGGTGACAGCCTAAGAATCTTGCTTAAAACATAAACAAAAAGCATATTATTTTAATTTTTCCTTTACTATATCTTATGTGGTCACTCAATACACGAAATACATAAATAGAATTTCCATAGTTAAGAAGCTACCTAGAGCCCTTCAGTCCAGCATTTCTATTAGCCTCCTGGCCCTTCCCAGGTGCTTCCTGAAATCTTCCATGGAGCACAATTTGGAAACTTATGAAAGAGATAAGTTATAAGATAATTCATAATATTCTAAGACAGTTCATAAGGAGTCAGATGTTATATTCTGTTCCTCAAAATTTTACACTGTAACATGAAATGCTTTGCCACATGAGGATATTCCTCTTTGTCCCTAGTACCCTAAAATGGAGTCCAACTAAGAAGAGGCTGGTTACCTTCTACTCCCAGGCTTAGTAGGTTCCATTCTTGAGTTTCAAACCACCTTATGTAGATTTCAAAGTATCAAACATGATTTAAAAGATGGCAGACTCTCCTTACTAGCCATACCTGAGCTGACTGACTTGGTACCTCTGTTCCTGATGGGCTCATGCTTTGGGGAGCAAAATGGAAAAATAAATCCCTGGAGTTGTATTGAAAACTTGAGATTCTTTTCTTTTTCTCTATGGGAAACATAAGGTCTTTTTCAGGATTATGGTTAGGTTTATGTTTAGGGTTTGGATTTGGGTTAGGTTTAGGGCTAGGGTTAGGGTTAAAATTAGGGTTCGGGATAGAGTAAGGATTAGTGTTAGGGTTAAGGTTAGGGGTAGAGGTAGGAGTAAGGCTATTTCTAAAGTATAGGGGTAGAGGTTGGGATAGAGGTAAAGGTAGGGGTAGGTTTAGGTGTTGGTTAAGGGATAGTGTTAGGGGTAGGGTTGGGCTTACATTTAGGGTTAGAGTTGGGTATAGTAAGGTATGGGCATGGTAGGGTAGGGGTATGGGTAAGTGTTAGCATTAGGATTAGGGTCTAGATTGGGTTTAGGATAAATATAAGAATAAAGATAGGTGTAGGGATAGGTATGGGGAGTTGGATTTGGGGTATATGTTAGGTATAAACATAAACTTGGGGTTAGGTAAGGAACAGTATAAGTGTAAATGCAAGGTAAGGATAAGGCAATTGGTAAGAGAAGCTGTAGCAGTAGAGTTAGTGGTAGGAGTATGGCTGGGGTTAGGTGTAGAAGTAGAGGTAGTAGTAGTAGGAATGGAAGTCCGTGTTGAGGTTAAATATGAGGGTAGAGTAGAGCTAGGAGAGGGTAAGAGGAGGGACAATATGTAACAGTAAGGTAAGGGGTAAAGGTAAGTTTAAGGTTACAGGCAAGTATAGTATAAGGGTAAGGATAGGTTAAGTAAGGGTAAAGGTAAGGGTAAGGATATATGTTTTATGTAATTTTTCCCTGAAACTTAATATGTTTTTATGAGTTAAATCTGCACCCAGGGGCTGGGGTTGACTTTGGAGTAGAGAATGTTGTTGCAATTGGTTTGGAGTTGGGGTAAGGGTAGGCGTAAGGGTAAAGTAAGGTATATAGGTAAGGATAACAGTGGGTTTGTGGTAAGTATAAGGGTAAGGGGAGGGTAGGTATATGTGTGTGTGTGTGTGTGTGTGTGTGTGTGTGTGTGTGTGTGTGTGTGTGTAAATGTAGGGATAGCAGTAGGATAAGGTAAGGGGTAAGAGCACGGGTAAGTGGAAGAGTAAGGTATAGGGCTGGGGATAGGGTTAGGATGTAGGTTAGATTTTGGGTAAAGTTAAGGGTTAGGTTTAGGGTTAGTGTAAGGATTAACATTAGGGATAGGTTTAGTTTTAGGTTTAGATTTATGTCTAGGTTTAAGGTAAGGGTAAGTGTAGGTGTAGGATTTGTGGTTGGGTTTTCATAGGCATAGGTGTAGGGATATGGGTAAGGATAAGGTAAGGGTTAAGGTTAAAGGTTAGTGTAAGAGTAAGAAGGATAAGAGTAAGGGTAAGTGTAAAAGTCAGAATTGGTATGAAGGTAAGGGTTGGGTAAGGGTAAAGATTAGGGAAGAGGTAAGTGTAAGGTTAAGGATTAGGGTAAGGGTAAGGATTAGGGAAGAGGTAAGTGTAAGGGTAAGGGTTAGGGTAAGGGTTGGGATTAAGGTAAGGGTAAGAAAGAGTTTAAGTGAGACTCATTTTCCTATACAGACTTTGAATACAAAGAATTCAATTAGCTACATGTTATAGTGCTATTCCATTTTAATTTTATTTGTCCCTCTATGTTCTTGCTTACCTGTGAACATGTGTATACTGGCCCTTAATATTTCTTGATTCTAATGTGTGTAATGTCCATCGGTGTGGAGGGACACATGTTACTGCATATCATTTTAACTTACATGTGTTGTGCTGTGACTCTCATTTATTTTCTTAGTCTTTTCATCCAGAATATGTATTTCTTCTTAAAATCCATCAGTGTTGCTCTGGGACATTCTAGTCTATTGTTGATAAATAGCTCCATGGTATGATTCTGTCACATTTATCTGCCCAGTGATAGACTATCACAGGTTGATTAATCTGCTCTACTTGCCCAGGATCAGAGCACATTTATTTATTTATTTATTTATTTATTTATTTATTTATTTATTTAATTTATTTATTTTTATGTACATTTAGTGTTTGACCTACATGTATGTCTGTGTGAGGGAGTTAGATCCACCGGAACTTGAGCTGCTATGTAGGTGCTGTGAATTGAACCCAGGTCCTATGGAAGAACAGTTCTTAACTGCTGAGTCATCTTCTCAACATACTTTACATTTTTATTGAAAAACAAAGTCTCACTAAATTGCCTGAGCTGACCAAGGAGTTAAGATCTTCCTAACCATGATGAGCACCTGAGGATACAGGCCTGCATTTACACACCTAACCTTCATTATTGTTTCATCAGTACATAGATTCTTATGAGATATTTTATGAAAAGTATATTTCTTGTGGTGTTTGCTCATGTATACATTCTATCTATCTTTTATGCCATTCCCCTATAGGCTGTAAGGTTCTTCTTGCTGTGACATCTTTCTCTAAGTCTTTGGAATACTTAGGCCTTTGGCTCAGAATGTTTCTGGGGTTTCTAGGCTTTGATATCTCTGTGTTGGGCTCTTAGATTCAACTTACAAGTCCAGATTTTTAAAAACCCAACTTTGAGGTTATACTTTTTATCCTTGGAGGCAATGCCCCATCCAATCCCCACACCCACATATAATCCTGTACCTGATCCTGTCTTTACCACTTTCTTCTCTGCCTCTTTCCTTTCCAGCTAAGCTTAACACTGTCCATTCTAGAACATGAGACACCATCTTGTAGAATACCAAGCACAATGTTAATTAAACAGAGTCCTGTGAGAATAAGTTCTCCACCTTCCCACTCACCTTAAATGGTTCCTCATCCTGCTTGACATGTGAAACTTCCAGAGCAAACCACTCCTACCCTAAACTTTGACCCCACATTTTAATCTACCAAGTGAATTACAAAAGCATTTTTCCTCACGAATTTGTCTCAGAATCACATTCCTACAATGTATATAGGACTTCTACAAAGAAATCTTGCGACTCCTAATTTCCTTACAAAGGCAGAGGAAAGCCCTAGCCAGAAGCACTAAGTAGAGACTGATGTTACACAGAGAAGAAAAGCTGAAGTAAGGCAGGGCAAAGATATATAATGGATACACATTTAGAAATTGAACAAAATGACTGTTTTTTACATACATATGTGGTTAACATAAGTATTGTCTTTTGGACAAAGAAAAAGAGTTGAAGCACTTCATTTGAGTCTCAAAATTAGTCACAAAATTGGAAGTGAACTCAAAGCACCACCATGCCAGTTCTATGAAGTCACATTTCAGGTAATATGACAGCCAACATCAGCAGCTTCCTTATGCAGTGCATGAAATGGAATACCTTATGAGAAATCCCCTCTATGAGGCTGAAGACTCCAAGCCAATATGTACATCTAACATTCCTTGTATATTGCTTGCAGGACAGTGATGCCCCAGGAAAACCAGAGCCACATGACAGAATTCCTCCTTTTAGGACTGACCAGCAACCCCAAACAACAGGTATGGCTTTTTGCTATCTTCCTTGCCATGTATCTGGTCAATGTAATTGGCAACTCAGTCATCATTGCAGCCATCCAGAGAGATGCCCGTCTACATACTCCTATGTACTTCTTTCTCTCCAACCTATCCCTGGTGGACATCTGCTTTACCACTGTCATCGTGCCACAGATGTTAGTGAACTTGCTGACACAGAGAAAGACAATCCTCTTTGTCCAGTGCCTCACTCAAATGTATTTCTTTGTGGCCTTTGGTATTACAGACAGTTTCCTCTTGGCTGTGATGGCCATTGACCGCTATGTTGCTATCTGCAATCCGCTTCATTACAACACAACCATGAGTCCCAGGCGCTGTCGCTTGCTGGTGATGACATCCTGGGCAGTGTCCCACCTTCACTCCCTCACCCACACAGTTCTCATGGGCCGCCTCTCTTTCTGTGGACCCAATGTCATTCATCACTTCTTTTGTGATGTCCAACCACTGTTGACACTCTCCTGCTCTGACACCTCTATCAATGAGCTTTTGGCCTTCACAGAGGGTTCTGTTGTGATCATGAGCCCGTTTATCTTTATTGTTGTCTCTTATGCCTATATCACTCGGACTGTTCTGAGAGTCCCCTCAGGGGAAGGAAGGTACAAAGTTTTCTCTACATGTGGGTCCCACCTCACAGTTGTGGCACTGTTCTATGGAACCATAATATCAGTGTACATTCGCCCCTCTTCCACCTACTCAGTGACAAAGGACCGAGTGGTCACTGTCATCTATACAGTAATTACCCCCATGCTGAATCCTTTCATCTACAGCCTTAGGAACAAAGACATGAAACAGGCCTTGAGAAAATTGGCTAATAGAACTGAATAGAATGTGTATATTTCACTACTTATAGGAATTAAACCAACCATTCACTGATGTGTTGCTGTGTTCAAGGTATGTCTATTTCTAGACAATTATAGAACATTAGAGCATTGCAAATGTACTAAGACAAGTCCATTCCAGGGACTCTTGGAACTATTTTGAAGATCTACTTGGAGTCTATGGTGCCCCATTGACCAAAACTTTCCATACCTGCTCTTTGTTACTTTGTTGGTTCTTTTTTCTCCTACCCTTTGTACACCCGCCAGGTTCACCCACTAACACAAAATAGATGAGAAACAAGAATAGAGGGGAGAAAGATTAGGAAACTCCCTGAAACCAACTTATTTTCTTTTGTTTTTTCTTTGAGCATGACTACTATCAAAGAGCAACCAATCCCATGAATGAACAACAACCACCCCACCACTACCCTACTTCTCAGAGGCCTAGCATTTATATACCATCTGAAAACTTCCCAGAATTCCAAACATCACACAATTGCAAAAACTGTCTGGGGCTGACAAAACCACAACTCTGCTAGAGCAAGAAGCAAATCATAGTCAGCTGCTTCAGTCACTTCAAAGCAGCCCCATATCCCCCCACCTGAGATTAAAAAGAAAACACATTTTTGTAATAGTTTTGTGTTTAAAAAAAACAAAATTACGAAATGGTCACTACTCCTTTGTTGGCACTTTGTAACACTATTAAACTCTCTTCTTGCTTTAGTCCTCCTTCCTTCCTTGGTGTTTTCCACAGATCTCATGATAAGTCTGAAGACTTCCAATCACCTACTAACCAATAAATTTCTTACATGTTGTGGAGGTTCATTTCCATGTGTTAATTTGGATGTGGTAAGGTATAACCATATATGTGGAAAATGATATTTATGGGTGAATTTCTAAGACTACATCCAGAAAAGATTATTCCTCTGTCCATGAAAAGAGTGTTTTCCATGGGGGTGGGTGTTATCCAATCTATCAAGGGCCCATAGAACAAAAAAGAAGAGACTGCTAATGTACTCTACTCTTGAGCTAATATATCTCTTAACTCTGTCCCAGTAACCAGCCCAGCATAAAGGTAGACTGAGGCAAGCAGCAATGGGTGGCATCAGTGTCTGCAGAGACAAAAGTTGTGATTGCTGTGACACAAGTTTCTTACTATTTAGCTTTTTTTTTCTTTCTTTCTTTAACTCTTCGCTATTCTAAGGCCAAAAGCCTCTGGCTTCTGGTGCTTAGCTCCTGATGTTAGCAGCATGGAATTAAGAAAAAGCCTTAGTTACTACGTTCTTCTCTCTCTGGTTCAAGGGCCCATAGGTAGCCAAGTGAGAGGTTCAGAGTTCAACTCTTCTTGAACCAGAGAGAAAAGAAAAGAAAAGAAAAAAGGACGGAAGGAAGGTAGGAAGAAAGGAAGAAAGAAACAAAGAAACCAAGAAAGAAAAAAGAGAAGAAAGAAAGGAAAAGAAAAGTTGCGCATGCAGGAAAAAAACACATTCTTCATAAAACAGAGGAAGGAAAACTCCAACAAACCTTTATTTCTGTCATTTATACCGTCTCTTAAAAAATTATTCAATGATCAGGTAGAATTGTTACAAGATAATTGATTACATGATTTTCTAAACACTTTTATATTCCATGTAAAAGTTCATAGTAAGTTTAAGTAAAAGTTCATAGTAAGTTTAAGTTCATGTCATAAATTGATAAGATTTAAGAATAACAGAATTGTTTACATGTCTTCCCATTAAGACTAGTACCTGACTAAACATTCATTGTCTGTTACTAGTTCCATGAAATCATTATAAGTTTAAAGCAATAATTTTTTATGTCACAAGTTAGCATGGTTTTGTCAAAGGACAATCATCTGCCTAGTGTCTTATTGTTTTGAAGTTTTGTATAAATAAACCAGTCATTATTTTATTTTCTGTCCTTGAACCTACAATAAATTGTCCATTCCCAGTTTATGACTGTTAGTTACTAGATAATGGTTTCACTCTTAACCTAGAAGGAATGTTTTTCTTGATTACAAATTTGTTCCAAACCTGCTTTCTTTTACTAGTGCAATTAGCCCTTGGCACATGAAGGTTTACAGAGTTATAGTTGCAGCTTTATTCTATAGAGGGCTTGAAATTACTTGTATCAATTCAAGATTTATATAAAATCATCAATTTGTCTACACAGCATTACTATATGAGAGTATATCTTCATATTGATTCTGCAGGAAATCTGCCCAATAGGGTGAGGTGAGCTAATGTCCAGGAATTATTAGGCTATGTGATAGTGAAAATGCATTCAAGAAGCCATAAGAAAGTCTCTAAGGACCCTACATCTCAGAGCTCACCCATAGCAGACCATGCAAAAGAGTAGGCCATCTCCAGAAAACTCACTTCCATGGCTTAGTCTTTGCTAGATGGTGTCTGTCAATTCTCAAGTCCTTCCAACTTAGACCAGTATTTACAATGCTGAGTGCCCTTTTCCTCAGGCCTTTAGGACTGAATTATATTGGATGTCTAAGTTTCTAACTTCCAGACAATCATGACCATTTTTAGCTTCCATAATCATGTGAGGAAATTCCTCAAGATTGTCCCACTTTGTGTGTGTGTGTGTGTGTGTGTGTGTGAGAGAGAGAGAGAGAGAGAGAGAGAGAGAGAGAGAGAGAGAGAGAGAGATCACAGCTTGGCATCCAATTCTTTGAAGGTCTTGATCTATGCCTCAAACAATGACCTATTGAACAATTCTACCCCTTGGCACATACTGTAAAGAAACTTGAACAAGAGCACCAGGAGATAGTGGAAGATATTTACAGCATAAAATAAAGATGGAAAGATAATTTGAACTACATTTTATGGATTTACTCTCTTGCCTATAAAAATGATACTAGCCTCATATAAGTGGAATAGTGAATAATCCCCTTGTCCTTGTCCTAGCTGCCTGGAAATCAGTCTTCTGCCAGCAGCCTTTGGAACAAGAGATGGAACTCTTATCTCCTCCAGCCCCATGTCTGCCTAGATACTGCAATAGTTGTGCCTTAATAATAATGGACTGAAATCAGGACATTACTGACTGGTCATATTGAAGTCATATAACCTCCTGCTTTCTAGTGAGGAGGTTCACATCCAGACCACAGGTGAATAATCCTATTACAACAGGGTAGAAGAAGAAGGCTTTGCATGCTCTGTGCTTCCTTTCCAGATATGTGCTAGCTAGGGTATACTTCTTTCCCATCCCACTCCCTCTGTCCACAGGAGATTTCATTTCTCAGGGCCTGAAAACACTTATTTCAGAAGATCAGATTTTAAACAATAATAATAATAATAATAATAATAATAATAATAATAATAATAATAATGAATGAACCTGTGAACCTGTAGGAGAACTCCAGTTAAATGTCATCCTTATA